>NC_134531.1:113115906-113333406 GCF_050624435.1 Tenrec ecaudatus | reverse complement strand
AGTGCTGTCTCTGTTCCAACCTATTTGAGGTAATATACATACATTATTTATAAAAAAACAACTGATGAGGTGGTTATGTTATTTTTTTTCTCTTTACAGATGAGAAGAGAGACAGAGCTTAGCAACTTGCTCAGGATCCTGACCCCCGACCGCCATGTGCAACGCCTTGGTGAGCAGCTGTTCTCTTGCCCTGGCACCTTCCTTACGGCCTTGGCTTCTATGGGGCAGCCTCTACTCCCTGGGCAATTTTCCTTCCTTTCACAAATTATCAAGCAGCACAATTTCTGGAGATCTTCATCACTTGAAAAGCTCAGACAGATCATAGGACTGTACTGTACTCTAAAGAAAGGTGGGAGAACATAATCCAGAATATTTTCAAGAGTGAGAAATTCATGTCATCTACCTAGTTTGTAGAATTTTGCTCTGGCAGACCTAGGAAACTAGTACAATTCCTAATCACCCATCAGATGTCAACATTGCACAATTACAGGCAAGCTTCCCCTGAACCACAGGCTGGGCCAGTGGCTTTGTGATAATACTCTGTACAATTAGGCATTTAATTAAATAATTAATTATGAACTTGGTTGGTTGCATCTTTTCCCCCATGAAAATGTCAGCTCCCTGAGGGGAGGGGAGACATATTTTCTTTTTCACCACTGTGTAGCGATTCCTAGTTGAGTGCTTGGGTGAAGACAGGCACCAACAAATTTTAATCGAAGAAGCGATTTACTGGATATGTGAGTATCCATAGACATTTTGCGGTATCCTATCGATCTCCTTTTTCTAGACCAAGAAGAGGGCACGAATGATCACCTTATAGAACCTTATAGCTGAAAGTCTCCCCATTCCCCGGGCCTCTCTATTGGGACTTGCTGAAGGCTCCCGCAAATTGATGAGTTCCAAATATAACACAGTGGTGTCTGCCGTGAGAAACAAGAAAATGGACGGGAGCTCCCTTTGGCCAGGCCCAAGGAAGTGGTGCGACAACGGGTTCAGGCATAGGAGCACTAGTGAGGGACCAGGCAGCCTTTCAGGCTGTCACGCATGGGGTCACTATGGGTCCGAACTGATTCCATGGCACTTAACAGCAAGGAAGAGGCCTCAGAGGGGTGGCACATCAAATATCTTAAACTTCGCCAAGACCTGTTATTAAATTCAGTTGATATTTAATTAATTCTGGCTCGTGGCCACTCTTGTGTGTATCAGAGTACAAATGTGTTATGTCGGGTTTTCAAAAGCTGACTTTTCAGAAGTAAATCATCAATCAGGGCTATCTTTCCCAGAGTCTGAGTTGACTCAAACATTCAGCTTTTGGGATAGCAGCCAAATGTTCACCTTCTGCTTCATGGGGACATGAACTCCAGTTGTTGGGTAGTACAAAGGCTAAGAAGCCAGAAAGTATATCAGTGTCTTTTGAGAACCTGAGAGAAGTGGGGGGGGGGTGTGGAGTGCGGGCTCTGCTTCTGAGAGTATTACTAGGTATACACCTGCTCTAAACCCCAAGGATAGTCTCTTTATTCAACCGGAACCAAGTTGCTGGGCTGAGCAAAATGCACCTCACCTGGCTTTCCCTCATCTATCTGCAGGAAGGTTGGAATTCGAGGCAAGAGAATTTTTCTAATCATGAGTCAATGAGGACTTTCTCAGGACTACAGCTGCACAGGGTTGCATCAGGTCAGAAAGAAAGACTCCAATCCACCCCCTAAAATGAGACTTAAAAAACTGTAATGTCAAAGATTCGCCAGGTTCCCAGAGAGGACAGCTGGTCCTCACAGCCACAGTGCACTAGACAGCTCTATGTGGCGTGGACTTGACCTGGAATTTTCTTCCAGCTGGGCAAAGAACAAAAGACCCCCAGAGAGGCGTCTCTCCTGAGATCTGCAAATGGCTGTCTGTGTGTCTGCCACTGAACACAATTATGATTAGAATTCAAGAGGATGACAGATGTGTGTAAATCCAGGTTGACAAGAGAAACAAATTCATAGACTCTCATATGTGCGTAAGAAGAACTTTATATCAAAGAGTAATTGTACATTAAGAAACCAGGCCAGCCCAGTCCAAATCAAGTCATAGTCTGATATTAGCCCATATATCTGATACCAATCTATAAATTCCCCTTTATACTCATGAAGCACATACAATAATGCTGAATGCAGATCACACGTCAGAGGGTGGAAAGTCTTGTGGATCCAGTGTTGATGGAAGGATCTCATTGCTGACGTGGGTCTCCACATGACCCCTCCAGCTTTACAGCCCTGGCTGCAATCAGCGTGGCTCCAGCAGGCTCGTCAGTAATGTCTCACAGGGAGTGAGTGTCCCACCTCCAGCGAGCTAGTTATCTCCTTAGCGCCTCCAAATGAGGTCATCAAGGGGCGACCTGATTGACAGGCTAAACTCCACCCCTTCACTCTTATGGTCTCAAATTGACAACAGAGTGTGCCATTGCCACACGACGTCACTCAGATCTTTTCTTGAGTAACTTTTGGTGTAACAGGTGAATAAATTGCACACATCTCTGCTAAACCTGAGGAGTGTTTGGAATAGCCGGGTGAGGCGAGACAGCATGGACAGCTCCCCTGTTAGTGGGGTCTCAGGTGGGTTTCATGGTGCCTTCCTCCACAAGTCTTTACTCCCTGCTCTTGACTCCATGCATCCCTTTGCCCTGTGCTCCAGCACTCATCGATTGACTTTTCATTACAGTATCCTGCACAAGAGATTTTCACAGATGTTATTCTAATTATGTTTTATTGCTTTCTCATCCGGTAGTTAAAAAATAGATTTTTTTAAATAGCAACTGAGCAAAGTTTAGACCTATGTGTTTGGTTGTGATAATGTGGTTGGGTCTCTCATATGCCCACTTTGTTTATGAACGTGTCTTTTGCTTGTAAAGGAATCAGAAGTCAGTTGCACATACTAATGTGCATTGTGTGTTTCCTTTGTAACAGCAGATAGGTGGTCTGAGGAGAAGAGGGAGTCTAACATACTGTGTTAATTCTTTTATATCCTTCACTTTCTAGGGTCAGTTTTGAATTATTAACATATGTACTTGGCATTATAACATGATAATTTGCATCCTATATATATATAGGATGCAAATTATCATGTTATAATGCCATGTTCTATTTATAATATCATGTTCTATTTCCATGGAAATAGAACGCTTAGAGAATGCAAATTTAGGTTTCTGACTGATGGGAATTATTTCACAGTACTTTTTCAGTTTCTCTCTACTACTATCACCTAACCTTAATGCAGAAAAATATAATCCAAAAACCTTTTCTTGATTATTGAGGAAGAGATTTCTAGTTGATTCTCAATACTTGTGTCCCTCTTTTTGCACACAGGAACCTAAAACTCCAGTTGTGTTTGCATTATAGCTAAAGACATATTTCTCAGCCTTTCCTGTAACCAATTCTGGCCATAGCACTAAACTTAAGCCACTGAGACTGAAATTTAAGTGCAATATGGAGTTTTTGAGGAGAACCCATTAAAAGAGAGTCACTGGCATTCTGCTGGCTGGTCCACAACTGTGATCAGGAGGCTTCTTGGGGCTTTTAAGGACAAGGACTGCAGCCCAGGGATGAGGGAAGAAAGATCAGAAAGGACTTGCGTTTCTGATGAGTCTGTGGAGTCATCTTATCAGCTCTGGACTGTTTATCTTTGTACTCCTTTTGAATGTAAGAGAAACAAGAGAACTCTGTCTTGTTAAAGTCACTGGCATTTTGAGTTTTCTGTTATATGCAGCTGATCCTAATCCTAACTCATCCAACCACTTACCAGGCACTTAACACGATGGATCCAGGGAGCTAGAGATGAGTGTAGTGGGTATTTTAAATCAAAGGCTTTATGGGGAAAATGAGAAAAGTTAGTGTGATGACTCCAACTTAGAGAGCTGAAGTAATTGTTAAAAAAAATTGCGCTGAAAACCATCATCCTTATTTTCTTTCTTACTCTTTTGGTCAAGTACAGAATTATGAAAGGCATAACCCCAGGAAAATTTCCACTGGTATCTCGAGTCTTTATGTTCCTATCCCTCAGGTCCACCTTTTCACTCTCCTAACTCTTCTCAGTGCACACAAATTGAAGGTCTTTGAGAGCTGTACTTTGTCAACATCAGAACACCTTTGAAAACCAAGTTTGGTTTCTGAACTTGTGCTAAAAAACCATGTCTTGTGTGCACTAATACTGAGCTCTAGGAGGCAATGTTTATTGAAGTAGATTAATTCAGGAGGCAAACTATCAGGAGTACCAAACTATCAGGAGTGAAGTTTACTAATATCATGTCAACAGATCCATTCATTGTTTTCCAACTAGACATGTGAAATATTTTCTTTGTGGTTTTGAATTATGGATACCAAATCACCAAAGTTTCAGAAAGAGAAAGGCAGAAAAGAGAGGCTATTTTGCCCAGATGGGAGCTTATTTCTTCATAAAGACGTGAGCAAAGTAAGAGCTCTACTTTATTATAAGTATGCCCTCCTATTTAAATGTATTCAGCCCATTTCTCCTTTTTCTGTTTATGAAGAGTTTAGATTTGAATCACCCCATATATCTATCAAACCATTTAAATTAAAAGTCTAAAGAGAAGATGTAATAAAATTATCTAAGTCTTGGTAAAGTTAATAGGCAAAAAAAAAATTAGTTCCCTTGAGTGTAGTTGTCCTCAAATGATATTCCTCATAGTCTAAGCAAATGCTGATATCACATGATTGCAAAGAATTAGCCAGAATGAAAACTCTATGAAGGCATAAGTGAGAATGAAAGGTGTGTGGACTTTCCTCTTCCTAGAGTAAACTACACCTATGAATTATAATAGTTGCTAGTGTTGTGGTCATTCGCTTCCAGTCTAATGCCACACGTCCCTGAAATAACTAGCAGAACATGTTCGTTATCTTTTTATCCCAGACACTTAATTCTTTGTATTACTACCAAATTATACTTAGCCAGTTCTCTTCTGGCTTTCCCCATTATGGGAAGGAATCGGATAAAAATAATTCTAAATTAAAGTTAAAACCCAGGTGCAGTCAGCTATTGACTATGTGAGAATACTTAATTGTAGTTAAGAAAAAGTTGGAACTTTTCTGCTCAAACTACGATATTTCCTTTGAGCCAAAGACAGTAGTCATCATTGTCAGTGAATACACAAATATAACCGCTAACCAGATGTTGGTTGATGAGGCTCTTTATTGGCAAAACCAGGACTCAATACATATAGTCCCTGTTTTTCTTTTGGTATGCTTCCCACTCCAACACATTGTCTTTCTGGGTTAGTCTAAAGGCCCAAAGATGGTGTTTTTTGATATCTAAGCTGTATATATGTATTAACCTTTCTCATGACATACGGGACATGAATTGCCCACCAACATTTTCACCCCCTCAGGTTTCTTGGGAAGCTACTATCTCACTTGTATGTGCTGTTACCTGGTGACGACTCTTATAACTGCAAGAATCTAAGGAACAGGTTCTACCCCACCAATCCTTCCACCAGAGCCCACCTGAAAAATAGGTGTCTCCAACTGTACTCTAGTCCTCTAGTGTTTCCTCCCCTCAAAATGGTGGTTCTTCTCTTATCTCACTAACCAAGTTTTACACCGGAGTATGCTTTCAGGCATCGATCGGGCTTGGCATCAATCGATCTTAGTATGCAACATTAAGCCTCTGGAGAGAACTCTGGCCTTGCTTCTTCTAATACAGATTGGTTTGTCCTTTTAGCGTTCCATAATATTCTCGATATTTTTCTCTAGCACCACAATTAAATGTACAGGTTCTCTTACAGTCTTCCTTGCCTGTGGCCCACTTACACATGCATTTGATATGGAGAATACCATGGCTCGGGTCAGGCACACCTCAATCCTCCAAGACACGCCTTAATCCTTGCCCTTCAACACTCTAAAGAGGTCTCGTGCAGCAGATTTATCTAATGTAATACATCATTTGGTCTCTTGAATGCTGCTTCCATGAGCACTGATTGTGGATCCAAACAAGATGTAATCCTTGGCAACTTCAACCTTTTGTCCATTTATCACGTTTTACCTATTGATACAGTGGTAAGGATTTTGCTCTTCCTTATATTGAGTTAAGATTCATTCTGAAGGCGGAAATCCTTGATCTTCATCAGCAAGTGCTTCAAGTCCTCCTCACTTTCACCAAACAAGATTATATCATCCACACATAGCATGTTGTTAATAGCCTTCCTCCCTTCTTGATGCCACTTTATTTTCATAGATTCAGCTTCTCTGATGATTCTCTCAGCATAGAGATTTAACAAGTATGGTGAGAGGATACAACCCTGAGAAACACCTTTCCTGATTTTAAATCATGTACTATTCCTTTTTGGTGTTTGCATAACAACCTCTGGATCCAAGTAAAAGTTCTAAATGAACACAATGAAGTATTCTGGAATTCCCATTCTTCTCAAGGTTATCCACAGTTTATTATGATCCACATAGTCAAATGCCTTTGCACAGTTGGGGTAGTTATATAATTGTCCATTTAAGGATTAAGAGTGTAGGGGTGGAGTCTAGCCTGTCAATCAGGTCATAGCCAATGAGGCATCTGTGTGGCATAGCCTTCCCCTAAGGATTCTGGGAATTCTGTTATTTTCCTCCTTGGAGGCGGGAGACTCTCTGCTCACACCCTGGGAGACATAGCAGCTGACAAGACACATGGACCTACCCTGATGCAGCCCTGGGTGCTGGAGAAGCCATGCACAGACCCCTGCCAGCGCTGAGATGTTTCTAATGACACTGGACCCAAAGACTTTCTACCCACTGGCCTGTGATCTTATACATTCGGCTTCATTGCATATGTTTCATGAGTCTGAAAAGGACTTTATATCAGACATATGGGCTAATATCGGACTTTGTATCAGACATATGGGCTAATATCAGACTTATGGACTTGATCTGGACTGAGCTGGGATGTTTTCTCAATGCTCAATTGCTCTTGTATAGAAATCTCTTTCTTATACACACATATATGTCCACGGATTTGTTTCTCTAGTCTAACCAAACTAACACAATCATCCATGAAACACAAATAAGCATCTTTGTGATATTCTCTGCTTTGAGTCAAGATCCATCTGATGTCCGCAATGATGCCCTTGTTCCCCATCCTCTTCTGAAGGCAGCTGAACTTGTGGCTGTTTCCTGTCAATATACTACTCCACCTGTTTTCCTGAAATGGTGGACTGTGGACTCGTTCTTTTTGGAACTGTGATTCGGTGTATTCTTTCGCCCTTCTCTTAATGCTTACCACTTCAATATTTTGCCAATGGAATCTTTCAAAATTGCAATTCAAGTCTGAAAACTGCAAACCTAGATAATTATATAATTTCTGATTCTCACACTCATTTTCTAGACCATGTGATGGCTAAGGTTTTCTGTTACCTTGCCTAGCTCATAATGATCAGTATTGTGTGGTTGTGCTCTGGTGTAATTATCCTCTTGTATATGCATTATAAATCCTGACCTTGATGCGTTAGTAAGACAGAATTATGTTATACTAATGATCATCACATTATGTTTGTTATGTTGATGAGACAGGATTATGGGGGGAGGCACTTAAGTCCTCACCCTAACTTTAGTCACACCTTTAGTTTTTCAGGAGACCAGAGCAAAGAGATATGAGCAGACAAAGGAGGCCCGACTACCATCAATTAAGAAGAGCAAGAAATGGAGCAATCCTTTTGGATCTTGAAGCCCTGTGCTGAGAACCTCCTAGACTCAAGAAACACAGAGAGAGAGGGAAGTTGTGCTGCTGGAGAAAATGAGAAATGTGCAGAAGCAGCAGGGAAAAAAGGGCCGCAGCAGAAGCAAGAGAAGCAGGAAACTAGCAGGGGATTGGGCGGTGGACTCCATGACCTACACATGAAGAGACTTGCTGGCAGAGCAAGTGGTGGCTCCAGACGCTTGGTGGTGGCAGTCTGTCCTATCCATGGAACACGAGAGAGCTAAGAGCTTTCAGGCAAGAGGCTCCCTGATTGCGTGTGATGCCACCAGGCACTTGCTGAGCCCAGAGTTAGAGATTTGAATACCTTGTTAGGTGAGGCTTACTGGCAGGGTGGGGGCACATCTGGGCACTTAGTGGCACAGCAAAGATGACTTTGTAACGTTTGCTTGCGCTGGGCTGAAGCTGGGGGTTGAAGAATTGAGAGTCAGAGAGAGGCCTGCCTATGGGCACTACTGAGAAAAGACTGTCTTACCTAAAGAATTGTATTCGGATTCATTCTGGATTCCGAATTGGAACCTATTGCTTCCCTAATAAACACCATAGCCATGAGTGTGAGCTGAGTTCTTAGGGGCCAATACAATCAATCATCAAACCCCACAGAGAAGTAGAGCGTGCCATGGGAGGGCCAACTGGTGTCATAATTTGTAAAAAGATTCAAGAGTAGGTATGTCTGATTTCCACTTCATAGGACATAATTGTGAGCTGTTGACCTTTTTTCCCCCTTTCTCTTTTTCTCACAACGTTTATATATTCTGATTTGGGCTTAAGTTCAAGAAAGCATGCACACTGTGCTTGGTACCATTGGTTAAAATCTCTCCAGCATAAAAACATTCTTCCTGATTCTACCCTGTTTCCTGTCTCCCATTCATGCTTCTTTCCTGACCCTTTCCCCTGGACCAAACCTCCCTGGAGGTCTTATCTGACAAGGGACGCCCTACCTCCCTGTGGTTCACCTTATGTGTCAGCCTATCGTTTGGCCAACAGTCATTAAAAAGACAGGAAAAAAAGAAAATATCCAAGTGAATATCAGAAGATACTCTGGAACTTTCTCTTAATCACAGAGTAGCTAAAGCAAATGGAAGAAAGGATGATATCAGGAGCTGAATAGAAAATGTCAAAGGGAAGCTCAAGAAAACAAGGACAAATATTATAACCAAATGTGCAAGAACCTGGAATTAGAAAAACAAAAGGGAGGGAACAAAATCTTCAGCATATCTGAAACTAAAAGAACTCAAGAATAATTCAAGCCTCAAGTTGCAATCTTGAAAGATACTATAGGCAAAGTATTGAATGATACAGGAAGCATCCAGAGAAGAAGGAACAGACACACAGAGTCACTGAACCAAAAAGAACTAGTCAACATTCCACCATTTCATGAGTGTAGTAGTTACATAATTTCATGTCAACTTGAAATATAAGGTGGAGTCTAGACTGTCAATAAGGTCACAGCCTGATGGTGGTGCCTTCTTGTGGGTGTGACCTCTTCATAAGGAGAGTCCTGGAAACCATCCCCCCTCTCTGCTTGACTCTTCGCTGGTGAGTCACACAGAGACCTGCTGGAGGCCTGTCAGAGCCCTTGATGTGTCCACTCCACCCATTGGATCCATAAGACTTTACACCCACTGGTCTATGATCTTCCTGCATTCTGCATCATTGTATGTGGATGTGTGAGTTTGAAGAGGGCTTATGGACTAACATCAGATTTATGGACTTGAATTGGATTGGGCTGGGATGTTTTCCTGCTATATGAAGCATCTTGATATAAAGCTCTCTCTTACACACATATGGATGTCTCTGGATTTGTTCCTCCGGTGAGCCTAACCTAACTCGATGAAGCAGTATATGAGCAAGAACTAATGGTACTGAAGGAAGAAGTTCAAACTGCACTGAATGCATTCGCCCACTATAAGGCTCCAAGAATGGATGGAATATCCATTGAAGTGTTTCAGCAAGCTGAAAAAGCACTGGAAACACTCATCCATGCCAGGACTTCTGGAAGATGACTAGTTGGCCAGCTGACTGGAAGAGATCCATCTCATCTTTGTGCCCATTTAAAAGGAAGGTGAGTCAACAGCATGCTCAGAGCATGGGAAGATAGCATTGATACTGCATGCAGGCACATTTTGCTAAGGTCATCCAACAACAGCCAGGTAGCACAATGACAGCTAACTGCCAGAAGTTCAGGCCAGAATCAGAAGAGGACATGGAACAGGGATATCATTACTGGTGTCAAATGGATCATGGCCCAAAGCAGGGAACACTTGGGTTTCATTAATTGTGCAAAGGTATTCCACTGTGTGGATCATAATAAACCATGGATAACCTTGAGAAGAGTGGGAATTCCAGAACACTTCATTGTGTTCAGTCAGAACTTGCACCTGGATCAAAAGGCAATTGTGCGAACAGAACAAGGGAATACTACATGGTTTAAAATCAAGAAAGCATCAGGGTTGTATCCTCTCACAATATTAGTTGTGTTAGTCTGTGTTCACTAGAGAAACAAATTCATAGACACTCATATGTGTATAAGAGCTTTACATACAAGAGTAATTGAATATTGAGAAAGTATTGCAGCCCAGTTCAGATCAAGTCCATAAGTCAGATACTAGCCCATGTGGTCGATACCAGTCTATAAATTCCTCTTCAGACTCACGCAACACATACAATGACACAGAACGCAGGAAGTGGGTAGAAAGTCTTGTGGATCCAGTGTCAGTGGAAGCATCTCAGTGCTGACAGGGGTCTCCATGGGGCTCCTTCAGTTCCAAGGCTGTAGTGTAGTTCTGTGTCTTGTCTGCAGCAATGTCTCGCAGGGAGTGAGTCAGTGTTCCACCTCCAGTGAGCTATTTATCTCTTCAGCATCTCCAAATGAGGTCATCAAGCTGCGACCTGATTGACAGTCTAAACTCCACACCTTCACTCGTACGTCTTAAATCAACAACAGATTATGTAACTACCACTGATGGATTCCATGAAGAAGAATGTAGCAACAAGACTGGAGGAAGGCTTATCAACAAAATGCAAATGCAGATAACATATACTTGATTGCTGAAAGTGAGGAGGATATGAAACACTTGCTGATGGAGATCAAGGATTGCACCTATCAGTATGGATTACAATTAAATATAAGGAAGGCCAAAATCCTCACCACTGGAGCAGTAGGTAACAACATGATAAACGGAGAAAAGGCTGAAGGGATCAAGGATTTTATCTATTTGGATCCACAATCAATGCTCATGGAAGCAGCAGTGAAGAAATGCAAAGATACTATTGCATTGGGGAAATTTGCCACACAGGACCTCTTTGGCGCTCTAAAGAACAGAGAGGACTGTGAGGACGAAGGCGCGCCCGACCAAGCCTTTGCATCATATGCACGTGAAAGTTGGACCTTGATAAGGAAGACAATAGAAAAATGGACGCATTTGAGTTGTGGTGCGGGCGAAGAATATCATACTTCGGACATATCATACTTGGAGACAGATCTTGGGAGAAGGACATCAGGTTTGGTAACGTGGAGGGGTGACAAAACAGAGAAAGGCCCTCCACTAGCTGTGTCGACACAGTGCCTGCATCTATGAGCTCAGGCATCGGGACAATTATTCGGATGACACAGGAGCGTGCATTATTTAGTTCTCTTGTGCATAGGCTCGCGATGGGTCAGAGCTGACTTGACGGCACCTGACAACAACAACAACAACAATGCCAACTGACCTTGATATACCTCAAGACAATGGTCCTGAGCCTGAGGTACAGTAATTTATTTGCTCAAGATGTTGGGTTATGGTTTATAAAGTTTCATAATTTGGGGGCAATAAATTTTGATCTTCCTTCCATCTTTTGAAATTAAAGGAGCTCAGGCTTCATATGAGATCACTTTCATACCCCTGCATATGCTGCCATTCTATTAAATGCTGTATAACATAATATATGTATAAATATTCATTTAAAAAGCAATCAGAGAACATTTGATAGAACTCCATCTCTGCCTGCATAGAGTCCATGTCTATCACGGTGCAGAGGTGTTATAATCTGATTAGCAGTTGCCTTTGAGAGATAACTCAGAAAAGCCCCATTCAGTCCAATATTCTCAGGAATTTTGTTCAAGGAAAGGAATGTGAGTCAGGCTCTTAACAATTATGTCATCCTGGGATGAGTGTCTCACTCCTCTCCACTCCAAGTTCAGCCTTTTGAAGGCACATAATAATTTATCATTCTCTGTAATATGTCAATCCTCTTCAATATTACTGTAGGGACATGCCAAAAGCATTTGGCTGTTCTTTGTATGAATTCCCGATACACTAAACACTAATAACTCAAATATGCTGTCATCTTTCTCAGTGTTTTCTCCAGTGTCTTTAACCCTTTGAGCTTCCTTATTTTGATAGTTTTACAATTTATTAAAACTTGACTTGTCTTTGATAGGATACATAAATAAAATACTTGTCATTTATTTTATATGAGACTATTAAGACTGATTACTCACTAGCATAGAACCTAGAAACCAATCAGACTTGAGGGTCATGCATTAAATAGTCTCTAGAAACCCTGCTTGTGAAGAAGAAAAATGCTTTGGAAACATGTATCTGACTATCTCTCTCTCTCTTTTTATTTTTTTTGCTTCCTATAATTTTTATTTTATTCTTTTTTAAAATCATTTTATTGGGGGCTCGTACAACTCTTATCACAATCCATACATCAATTGAATCAGGCATGTTTGTACATATGTTGCCCTCATTCTCTTTTAGACATTTACTTACTGTTGAGCCCTCAGTACCAGCTCTTTTCTTTCTCCCCCTCCCGCCTACCCTTATAGCCCCCCCAATAGATCGTACTTTGTTATTATTTTCATCTCTCATGCTGACCCCTGTCTCCCTTCCCCCATGTTTTCTGTTGTTCTTCCCCATGTAGAGGGGTGTATGGTTATGTGTCGATCATTGTGATTAGTTCCCCCTTTCTCCCTTCCTCTCCCCTCTTGTACACAGGTATAGAAAGGGATGGGAGCTCATGGCACACAATCCAGGAGTGGGAATGGTGATGCCGGAAGGGTCTGACTATCTCTTTTATATCATATATTGTCAGAGTGTCTTTGACATATAATCTATGCTAATCATTAGTTTACAAATGGGAAGCATGACACCCAGTAAGTTTGAGTGACTTGCCTGAGGCCACATGGTTGTTGGCAAAGCTGGACTCAGTGTATATATCCTGAGGTGATTGTTCGTTTCTAGTCATCTGCCCAGTTATACCTATTGTTTCTCAGAGTAAGTGTCCACAGAGAGGTCCTCTTCTGAAATGCACAAGGGATGTGTATGGTGCAATGAGGAAAGAGAAAACAAAAAAATCATGTCTTCTGTTTCAGGAATCTCATATGCAACTTTGAGGAGCTAAAATAGTCATTTGCTACTTTTCTCTCATGAGCAGCTACAGGCCCTATAACTTATATTTGAAAGCAGGGCTTCAGAGATTGTTATTGTAGATCATGGTCTCATGATAGAGACACAGTGATTAAAGATGTTTAATTTCCTCTGCAAGACACTACTGTGTGTGTGTGTGTGTGTGTGTGTGTGTGTGTGAGAGAGAGAGAGAGAGAGAGAGAGAGACTGGGTTGACTAGAAAAACAAATCCAGAGAGACTCATATGTATATAAGAAAGAGGTTTATACAAGAGCAATTGAATATTGAGAAAACATCCCAGCCCAGTCCAGATCAAGTCCATAAGTTCAATAATAGCCCATATGTCCAATACCAACCTATAAAGTCCTTTTCAGACTCACAATGACACTGAATGCAGGAAGAGCGCAGACCAATGGGTTTGAAGTCTTGGGGATCTAGTGGCATTGTAAGCATCTCAGCGCTGACAAGGGGTCTCTACATGGCTTCTTTGGCTCCAGAGGCCTGGTTACAGCAGGGTAGGTCTATGTGGCTTCTCCAGCTCCCAGGGCACAGGTAAAGCAACATAGTGTCATATGTCTTGTCCAAGGGAGTAAGCAAAGAGAGGGAAGTGTTCTCACATCCCAGGAGGAAATACTGAAATTCCCAGAATCCTTAGGGAAAGGCCATGCCCACACAGAAGCCTTATTGCCTATGACCTGATTGACAGAGTAGACTCCACCCTTTCACTTTTCATGTTAACTCTTAAATCCCAAATTGACACCAGATTGTGTAACTGCCACTGTGTGTGTGTGTGTGTGTGTGTCAGTCTTTTGACAAGTGCGGTTGAAGTTCTTCTTTAAGTCCTCTAGCTTCTAAGCCTTTAGATTTTCCCAAGTCTTTGTGTGCCCTTGCCTTTGGGTGCATAACCCTGAAGTCCCACCCCCATCACCTCTCCTGATTAGTCCTTGCTGTCAGCTTTTGTTTCCTATGTTTAAGGGCTGCACATGTTTTATTTTAATCATTTATTGGGCGCTCCTACAGGTATTACAGCAATCCATAATTCAATCCATCATTGCACAATGGCTGCTTCCATCCGTTTCAAAACATTTTCTTTCTTCTTGAACTCTTTGATATCAGCTGGCTACTCTAATCGTAGCATCAACCCTCCTATAGTAACCGCTAGCACTCAGACCAAGCCCCAAGAAAGCCATCTCTTCTTCACACCTAGCATCCTGCACCACACTCCTCAGAACCTTATGAGAACTGGCTGTGACTGAAACTGCAAACACTCCAGTAACAGAAAATTAGAAATTTATTTCCCCAGAAGACTGGTTCAAATTACCTTAGCCTCCGTCTGTTACATGTCTCTCTCTTACAGAGAGAGGACACTTGGTGTTAAATAAAAACAATTGGGTTTTTACTTCAATGCAGCGTGAGTTTTAAGGAAAAGCATTTATTCCTTCTCAGTCAATTTTCTCAACTATAAAACTGGAATAGGTGACAACAGCCCATTTTTTCACTGAGTATTTGTGGTAACAAATAAAAAAAGATTGATGTCTTTGTTCACCCATAAATTTAGAAATTATGCCCAGCATGTGTTGTCAGGCTTTGGCTGTGTTTGTGTGTAACGAAATGTGATAAAATGGACAAAGTCCCTGGCTTAGGGATGGAAACAATCTGCAAGCTAAAAAGTGCATGTTATTGTTTTTCTACAGGAATTCCACCTCCCAGGGGCAGTTTCTTAGAAGAATGTCCTTCTGTGTGCAATTGTGCTGATTAAAACTCCTGGTTCAAAGGCAAACGACTAAAACGGTCACTACACACCTTAGAACATGGGGGCACCTTAAGATCCATGCAGGCTGACTGAAGCAGGAAGAGCTCTGGTGATTGGGGCCAACCCTAAGTTCACTCTGTAGAGGCAGAAGGAAAAAGCTCAGAAGTGCTTGCGGTGGCCATGCGGTGGGGTGGGCTGAGGTAAAGGAAGAAGCCGCCATCTGGTTTCCTGTCTCAACCAGCCTAGTCCTGGATTCGTTCTCTGATCTTTAGATTTCACTTTGCTTAATGTTTCAATTAGCACAGATTTGGAGACGGGGAAGTAGTCTCAGTCATGCTAACCACCTGTTTTTCTTTTCTTTCTGTTTTTTAAGTCATGGGCTTTTTCATTTATTGATTTATCTCAGAATACATTGAGAAGGAGCTCTCTATTCCTGATGTTCCCCCAAAGATTTGTATTTGGAAGTGTGACTGTGAAAGTAGGTCGCTCTGCTGCATCATCCCAAATCAGCAAGCAAGACAGAGAAAAATATTTCAGCAGCTGTCTGTCTAGAACGTTTACTCGCCCAGACTTCCTCATCAATGCCAAGTTCCTTGCTGCCAACATACCTCCATAAATTTAGACACAATCTCTTAAAGATCACTTGCAAAATATACCGTCACAGGTTTGCACTGATTTTCTTGAGTCCCGTTTACAGTGAACTGATCTGTGCCAGAAAATGTTGGTCCTCACAGCAAAACATCAGGCTTTGAAAAACATCTTTTTGTAGCACTGGGACCGTGTAAGTCCAGAAACCATTCAATTGAGTATTCTTCTCTCATCCTGCCCACGCCCTCCAGTGCCAGGAGATTCTGAAATAAACACTTAGCTTCCAGGTGACTTGAAGAGGAGGCTTCAGTGTAATTCAAGATATTGCCAGGAGGGAATCTCTATCTATTTTCTTGCAAATAAACCCAATACTTATATACTCATCTGAGGTCATACTAGGAGCCAATGCAGATAGTAGTGACAAAAGCTCATGAAAGAAAGGTAAAGAAAATATAAAAGAAAAAAAACAGTGAAAGGAAGGAAAATAAAGATGCCATAGGAGTGAAAAATCCCTGATGGGCATTCCACACATCAAGAAAATTATGACCTTTCTGAATCTTAAGGACAGCATACCCATCCAGAAGCCTCCTATCATCTATAGAATTGCCTAACAGGAAGTACCACCTGTGCTCAGAGCTTCGGCCATCTTGTTGTTGACAGGTTGTCAGTAAACCTAGGAATGTTTGGTTGGGGACCACTAGACATGGCCAAGTTTCCAGGATAAAAGATAAACTATTATTTCCAAAATTCTGCTGGTCTTCGGCCATCATATCTCAGTTTAGGAACACTAGAACAAATAAGTATAACACATTTTATCAGCAAAACCTTATGTCATCTCTATCCTTAAGGCCATCTCATGGGGGTGACATCACGTAGATAAGAAGACAAGGTAGCAATGTCTGCACTCTGGCACGTGTCTTTTGCAGAAGGAGAGATTATCCAAAACCCCCATATTCAGAGTCAATAAGATATTTCAGAGACTGGCTCCCACACTGTTTATTGACCCTACTTAAACATTGCATACCCCATGTGTCTGGAAATTTAGGGAACTACTATGCAAGTAGGGTTACCCAGTAGTGATTGCCAAAATTCTGAGGACATTTCATGATCCAAGTTTTGTCGAATTCAGTGTGGATAACATTGTTTCCAACGCATTCATTTTTATAAACTAGATCTTAGCTCTGAAACAGACCTCGTATAATTATCCCCTTTGAAAAGGTAACGCTGCTTGGCAATCCAAGTAGCACGCATCAATCTGAGGACTCATTTCTAATCCTCCAATCAGCTCTCCCATTTCCACAGGTGCCCTCTCTCACTGACACCCTTGAGAAGAGTACATCTGGGCTGATGACGGAACATTCTTTGTACACAAAAGAAAAATTGCACAATCGACTAGCTGTTTGAACTCAGGCATCACAGAGTGAAAATTAGGCTAAATAATGAGTATTATATATCAAACCCTTTTTGGAAAACCCTACATTTAGCCAAAACCTTTGGCAAGAACATTTGGTTACAAGCCTGAAGCTTGGCAGCTCGAATGGCTAACTGACATTTGATTCTCTAAATAGACAAAGAACTAGAATTCATTCAGCAGACTCGTGTTACAGACAGATAGCAACTTATGTGTCTTAGAAGGCTGGATGGGACAGGATTTTTCACCTAAAATGCTGTGACCCAAAGCATCAGGAATATAGCAAAATTACTGGACATCACTGAAGTAGATATTTGCTCTATAGAAGCACATTTTTGTAGCCAGGTAGCCCTCTGTTGGCAGCTTGACATCGACACTAACTACCTGATGATTGGGGCAAGTTACTTGACCTCTGAGCCAAGTGTGAAATGGACAACACAGAACATGTCTTCAAAGGTTTGTGTGAGCACTGCATGAAGAGCGTCTGTTAAACACAGGGGCAACTTTAGCACAATTTTGTGTGGCAGCCACTAAACGGTCATCTCCTTCTCTTCGGGTCTTGAAAATCCAACCCACTTGAAGTGAGGTCACCCCTGTCAAAGTGGTTTTTCGAGTAGACATAGAGGACGGGTAGTGTGTGCTGCTTGGGCATTCATTAGGCTCTCTGCCAAGTTGCGTGGCAGTCTGGGTTAGAGGAATGCACGACCTGGAAGCAGAAGATGACCTTCGTGTTGATGTTTATCCTCATAGTAGCGGACTTATATAACTGTTGTTTCTTTTGTGATTGACTAACTTCACTCAGCAAAATGGTGTCCATATCCCTCCATGTCATGAGATATTTCATGGCTTCATCCCTGTTTTTCAGGGATGCATAGTATTCCATTGTATGTATGCACCAAAATGTTTATCTGTCCTTCCACTGATGGGAATTTGGGCTATTTTCAGCTTCTTGCTATTGTGAATTGTGCTGCATTGAACATTCATCTTTTCATGTTCTGCCTCATTTCTTTGTAGTATATGCCCTGCAGTGGTATTACTCTGAAGGGTGGTATGTCTAATACCACTTGTTTTAGGAATCTCCATATTGATTTCCTCAATGGTTATACACACATACACATCCACCCACAATATATAAGAGCTCCTGTCTCTCCTCACCCTCTCCAGCACTTATTATTTTGTTTTTGTTTTATTTTCAATTGGGCTATGGTGTGTGTGTAAGATGGTATGTCATCATATATGTCATTTTCATTTCCGAGATGGGTAGTGAATGAGAGCAGTTCTTCATGTGCTTGTTAGTCATACCGGTGGTATCCTTTGTGCATTGTCTATTCAGAGCCTTTGACCACCTTTTAAGTGGGTTATTCTTTTCTTATCGAGGTGTTGAAGAATTGTGTAGATTCTAGTAATTAGTTCTTTGTTGTGTCATTGCTAAAAAAAATTTCCACAACCCGTGGCTTCATGTTTTACTCTTTTGATGTACACAAGTTTTATTTTTAATATTTCCCAATCATCTTTTTTAATTCCATTGCGTGTGCTTCCTGTGCTGTGACTGGAAGTTCATGTATGCCCTGCAATAGAACCCTTACATTTGTCCTGTGGGGACATGGGATCCCCTTATTGGAACGGGTCCTCAGAAGCGACTTGGCAACTGTGGAAAGACAGACAGCAGGGGCTCCTGGTCCCTATGTCAGGACAAAGAGTGAATGTGCTTTCCAATGGGTCTGTATAATGGGCTTACAGATGCTTTCAAAGGCACACGCGGCATAGAGCGGACCTAATTTTATGGTCAATGGGTAATATCCTAAGCGAGTTACAAGCAATGAAGTGAGTCATCATCGTGACCTAGTGGTAGTTGACTTCAAACACCCCTGAGTCCTCTCCAGGAAAGCAATCTTTGGTGAGTATCAGCAACAGACATCAGAAGAGGGTTTTGCTACAATTTAAAGTTGATTAGTCTATAGAACCTGATTGCTCCTATCTACTGATAACCTCCAGGCACAGGGGATAGCCAGACACAGGTATGATTCATGTTACCTCATTTATGACAGTTCCTTAACGGAGGGCTATCACGGGGGCACATTTTCAGCCTGGAGCACATGTATTTGAAAACATTTCTATCCCAAAACAATGGTGATCTTTCTCAAAATAGGGCTGGTTTTCCATGCCCATGGTGGCGAGTATACAAATAAGGCCAAATACACTCTACCAAGTCCTCAGTTTACCACATTGTCCCAATTTTCTCATTGATGATCCTGATAGCTTCGGCGTCTCTGATACATCTTAAGTTTCTGTTTTTGTGCATGGGGTCAAGTATGAGGTATGGGTCTTGTTTCATTCTTCCGCAAATGAATATCCATTTCTCCCACCACGATTTGTTAAAGAAAGCATCTCTTTCTCACTTAAAGTATTTTTGGCTCTTTGTCGAAAATCAAGTATCTGTAGGCAGATGCTTTTATCTCTGGGTTTTCTAACCTGTTCCATCAATACACTTATTGAGTCCCTGAGTGACACAAATATTTAACCACTGACAAAGAGATCTAGTTGGAAGCCAACAGTGACAGGCCTTCTGTTTATCAGTTTTGAGCTGCTCAGGAGTGGTGGCAGGGAGTTTTTGTGACAGTCGCCCCAGCATGGTTGAACATTATCTTGGACTGTGTGTGTCTACAATTTGCAATTCCTACCCCTTTCCATTCTGAAAGGCAGTTAATATTTCTTAATACATTCAATTTATGTTTAAACTAGACAAAATGAATTCTGTCATTTGCAAATGAGTAGTCTGATCTATATAACCTCTTACACTGTAGTAAGTACTTTAAACTCTGTTTAATAATGATATGTGTTGTTTTACTCATATCAGTTAAATCTATATTAAATTTTATTTTCTGTCATTGTATTATGCACTCATTTTATCACGCGTAAGTTTGAGTGAACTTTTAAAGAGTATTTGTTTATTCTCTTTAGTTGTTACCAGCGTATCAGACAACTTAACTCTTCTAGAATATTTTCTTCATCCTCCTCCATGTGTACAATGTTAATTGATAATTTGCATTTTCCATTCATCTTGAAGGTCCTACACAAAGGTATACTGAAGTCAAGGGCACCACCTCCGTGAAGTGAATTCCAGCCTTCATCAATATAGCTGTGCTCGGAAATGCTAACAGGGTGAATATTCTAGTAAATGTTTCAAAGTATTCCAGGTGTATAAAATAGTTAGCATAATATAATAACATTTGGGGGGTCCTTGAGTGGTCTAAACATTTAGCATTCATGGTTACTTATAAAAAGTTGGAGGTTCAAGTTAATTCAAACACCTTGGAATAACAGCTTTGTAGTCTATTTCCAAAATATCAATTGGTGGCTTCTCTGCTGAGCATGGTTTCCTGCTCTGACTCATGTGACATCCCCATGAGTTCCTGTCGACCCCTGGTGGCAGTTGTATCCATTCTGGAACCCTTACTATGGCCTCGGCACTGTTTGAAGCACTTCAAAGTACGAAATCATCTAGTCCTCGTGACAGATTCGACGATTACTATGCTAGTTTTCCAAATGAGGTAACCAAGACATAGGGGCATTATACCCAGTAAGCAAAGGAAGCATGGGCTTACTTATAATTACTTACTACTCTGTAGTGAGCAAGCTCACATTGAAAACCATGTACGTAAGCCTCTGCCCACCTGCTTACTTTGGATATTTTGTTCCTGTCATGGATTGAAAGCTGCTGTGAGGTCGGGACAGCGACAGATGGTAGTCTAGCAAGAAGCAAATCTTGGATGTGGAGGAAAATATGTGAAAGTGTTTACAATAGATTAGTAAGTAAGCACAAGGGAGCCCATGTTTACTTTACTTAATGGGAAACCAACATGGGGCATTGGAGACATTCAGAAAATTGTCAGACAGCCAGGAAGTAGTAGGTACAACGACTCCGTCCAGAGCCTTGCTGTTAACCATGATACTACAGCATCTACTCTGTGCTCCTTGTGTTTCCCCTGCTGAATTTTTAAATATTTTGCTTTTCTTTCAGAGTGATGGATCAGAACCAAGTCAGTTAGTACATATTAATTACATACCATGCGATAGCCATGGTAGCTACCATGATATGATGTCAGTAAAAGATATACCGAAACTTAACTCCTCAAGGTCCAAGTATGAAAACTAATCTTGGGTCTCCTGCAATGTTCCTGAGACATCTGAAATCTTCTGTGGCTATACCTGTTGAGAGTTTGGAAGACCCTACACTTGATCTGCAGGCATCCGTCCGTTACAAAAGGTGGCCATCGGTTTCGGGTGGAAGTTAAAGAGTTCACCGTAGACATTGCTTAAACAAGTTAGTCAAGTTAGAAGACTGTTGGAGTCAAGTTAGAAGACTTTGAATGTCACAAGATTTACCAGATTATCCTGTTCTTGTTCACTTTCAAAAGACCCAGCCTGTGAGTTATTTAAAGCTAGAGACTAATATCCACTTTTATCTCTTTCAAACTATTCTTTCCAATGGGAAAAATAACACAAAGTAATTATGTAATAAATATTGATGAAATTGAAGAAAATATCAGTTTACTTCAGTGATCACAGGAAGATGATGGCAGATGGCTTAAAGACCTACCGAGAAACAATTGTGTGACAGGGTAACAGCTGAAAAATGAAAGGTTTTGAATTCCAGGATTGATGATTATAACATATGTATTCTCTCAGGAAACAAATGTATAGACAAAAGAAGTTCTGCCAAGAAACATGATGACTCCTATTTGCAGTGTGTAATGTTCTTCGACATCTTGTGAATCATAAACACAAAAGACAAGCAGCCAGATAGTCCCTTGTCTCACTTGGGAAATTATTCAATCTTTTGCTGTTACTTATTACTAGACTGTGGCTTTTGGCAAATTTCTCTCTCCCTCTCTCTGTTCACGTGTGTATCTGCATGTGTGTGCATGCATGTGCGTGTGAATGTGTGTTTAGAGGTAGGGAGTAGTTGGGAAGAAAGTATGCCACCAAAGGTCCAGAGGGCAAAGTGGGTTTTTTGTATTGTTTTGTTTTAAACTAAATTTTGTCTTTCTGAGCAGTCTTTGAAATTTCCAAATTTGCTTCTAATTTGTAAATATTTTGCTTTAAACCACCACAATGCGCCCTTTAATTTCTTTCAGTTTTAGAGGGAAAATCTTTCATTTCCTCAGCGCATCTTTTGGCTTTTTTTTTTTAGTTTCTGTTATTTCAGTTAATCCCCCATTTCCTCTGAGGTTTTAAAAGGAAGTCGTGGTAGAGGTAAAGGTTTGCTAGCATGAAGTGGGTGCTCCCACAGCATGGCGTTAACATAGGTAACATCTGATCTGGGAGATTCAGGAAGGCGCCAGCACCATCATCAAGTGCAGACATGAACAAGAGCAAGTTTTCTAGGCTGCAAAGCTAAAGCCCAGAGAGGTGACTCTGAGCATGGATTTCTAATAAGTTTATTAAAAAACTATTACCCCCCCCCCACTTAATAAACAAACCTATTCCCTTGTTCAGTCTAAAAGGAGCACAATGCATCTGATAAATATCCAAGGATTGACATACTGTCCGGGAGACCAGTGTCTCTATAATTCAAAAGAATAAAGCATTTGCATTGCTTTCAAGAGGGAAAATTGCTGCTAACCTTGAACTCTGAGGAAAAGGAGAAACAAGACGCCACTGATAACATAAAATAACATATTAAACTTTGAAACTTAAGCAGGAAAACCCACTGCCTGGCTTCCCCTCTGAAAGTAGCTGTCGTAACTCCCTGAAGAAAACAAAGAGATCTCTTTATCAAAGATTGCCTAAGCCAGAAAATGTGCTTGCAGCATTTACTATGACTTGGACATCTGGCTTGGTAGAAAATCATTAAGTAAAAAGATCAGGTTTTTAAGAAGAAACGTCACATAGTCCTCAATTCTCATTTTCTTCCGTGGTCCGTGTGTTCTTTCATTTTAAAATCTACAGTACTATCAGTTACTAACATCTCACACACGTTCCTGTGATTAAGGAATAGTGCATTAATTCATAACACTGTCAATTATCCATCAGAACCCTTACCAAACTTTTCCCAATGACACCGTATGGAAAGAAGAGTGGAAATCTGAGATCGTGGATCCAGATGAACGCTACTTGCTGGTGTTTGGCCTATAGAATTGTTCCCACTCACAGCGACCCTGTGTACAACAGATTGTAACCCTTTTTGATCTTGCCACCATCCTCAAGGTTGGTATATTTGGACCCCTTTTTGCAGCCACTGGGTCAATCATCTTGTTGAAGGGACTTTCCCTTTTTGCTGAACGTCTATTTACCAAGCATGATGGTTGTTCCTGACAACTTGTCCAAAGTATGTGAACAAAGTCATGCCCTCCTTGCTTCTAAGAAGCAGTCTAGATGCCCTTCTTAAAGACATATTTGCTCATTCTTAAGGCAGTCCATGAAATTGTCTATAATCTTTGCCAACACCGTCATTCAAATGCATCCGTTTTTCTTTAATCTCTTTAAATTTATTATCCAGTTTTCACATGCATATGAGGCCATTGAAAATACCAGGGCTTAGCTCAGTACTCAAAATGATGCCTTTCTTCTTTGAACATGATAAATCGGTCTTTGCAATGGATTTGTCCAGTGCAAAATGTCTTTTGATTTCTTGACTACTGTTCCCATGAGACTATGGAATGAAATGAAGCCTCTGACAACTTCAATATTTTTCTCCATTCATCATGATGTTGTCTACTGGTCCAGTTTTGAGGATTTGTATTTTCTTTATGTTGACTGTAACCCTTACTGAAGCCTGTACTCTTGGATCTTCATCAGTAAGTGCTTGAAGTCTTCTTGACCTCAGGAAGCCAGGTTCTGTCACTTGCATACTCTGGGTTCTTAATTAACCTTCCTCTGATCCTGATGTTGCAGACATCTTCAGATTGTCCAGATTCTCAGGTTATTTTCTCTGCATACAAATTGAATCAGTATGGTGAAAAGGACAAAAGACACATACCTGTACTGGTTTCCATCCATTCAGAATCCCCTTGTTCTCTTTGAAAGACGGATCCTTGGTCAAAATAAAGGTTTCACATGAGCAGAATTAAGTGTCCTGGAGTCCTCACCTTTTCGATGCTGTCCATTGTTTGTTAAGATCCACACAGTAGAAGGCATTAGCCTGGTCCATAAAAGACAAGTTAACACCGTCCTGGCATACTCTGCTTTCAGCAAAGGTCCTCTGATATCAGCAATGGCGTTCCTCATTCCACATCTTCTTCGAAATTCACCTGAAATCTCTGGAAGCTTACTGTCACTGGACTGCTGCAAGTCTTGTTGAATTATCTTCAGCAAAATTTTACTTGCATGTGATATTAATGATATCGCCAGACTCTACTGGGTGACCTTACTTTTTTTACATAAATGTAAATCTCTTCTAGTTGGTTGGCCAGAGAGCTGGCTTTCAAATTTCAACAGTCATTATTAGCTTGTTGAAATATTTTAATTAGTGTTCTATAAATTCCTAGAGATTTTTTTTGGCCAAGCCTGCAGTATAGCTTGCACTTCTTTCCTCAATAGCCTTGGGTCTTGATCATACACTGCCTCATTAAATGTTTGAATGTTGACCAATTATTTTTGGTTCAGTGACTACATTTATTGCTTCCATTTTATTTTGTGCTTCCTAGATCATACAATATTTGTCCATAATAACAGTAATCAATATTGTAAATTAAAGCTGGCCATTTTTCTTCAGTCCTTTCAGGTTAAGAATTGTTGACTGTGCTCTTTCCTTTGCTTTTGGTTTTGCACATTTCATGATGATATTTTGCTTTGTTCTTTTATGATACCCCTGGAAATTTTCTGTTCAGCTGACTTTATCATGTCTGGGTCACGTTAGCTGTTTATCTGAACATTTTCTCACATCGTTTGTTGTCTTTATTTTCTGTCTTTGCAATGACCTTATGCTTTTCTCGTGTAAAATACCTCAACAGCAGGAGGATGTAGAGACCCTGGGGTGTGGAAGTAACAGCAATTTAGCTGAGAGGAATTACTCAGAGGCAGAAGTAGGGAAAGTGCGATGGTGGGGCAGGAGGAAGGTACAAGGAAACAGAGGAATGATCTAGGAAAAAAAACTGGATAGAGCATAAACAAAAGTGTGCCCATATGTAAATACATTGGTTAATAACAATGTACTGGCCTATACTCTGTTCATTCTGTGATGCTCATCCCCCCACCCGCATAAGCATGGGAGACATAAGCAAATGTGGTGAAGAAAGCAGATGGTGCGCTCTTGGAGGGGTCTTAAACACTTGAAGTTAAATAAGAGGCCATCCAGCAGAAAAGTAACAATCCCACATGTGAGATGCACACTAGCCTGTGTCATGATAGGCATCAGAAGACCCAAAACAAACAAACCAACAATCATATTGTTAAAAATGAGGGGGCTCTGGCAGGTCCCAGAGTGCTTGCCAGCAGAGGGGTGAAGGCAGCGAGAGAGATGGAGGTTCCCAAGGTCCTCCCTATGAGAATGCCATGCCTATAAGGAGGCACCATCAGGCTGTGATCTGATTAACAGGTTGAATACCACACCTACACCTTTATATATCTTCAAGTTGACATGAAATTATGTAACGATCACAATCTTATGGAACTATACCAGCTAATGTTCCAATGTTATTCATAAGGTTTCTCTGGCCTATGTTTTCCAGAAGTAGACACTTCCAGCATCACAGAAACATGCATGCCACCACCATACAACAAACTGACAGACGAATATCTCTACTTGGACAGAGTATTAACAAATCAAGTTTTCTCTCCTCTCCTCCTCTCTTTGTATGTGGTGAACTTCACCAGAAAATATATAAAGTCTTTTTGCAATGATCTAATGCACAGCTCAAGCTCCCTGGCTTAGGCTGTATAACCTTCAGACATAAACTGCACAAGCAAGATCTAAGTTCGTTTTGTTTCTTACTGTGTTCCCAGCATCCAGAACCATGCCTGCTCCTCAGAAAGGGTTGAAAAGGGGTCAATGGATACATAAATAAGGAGCGGTTATCCAAGCCGAATCATCAGGCTGAAGAAAGGAATGAGGAAGGTTTAAGTTTTCTAAGTTCAAATGGTCTTTCTGCCTGAGTCTTCTCCTTATTTGTACCATGAAACCAAATGCAGTAAAACTCTCATCAACGGCTCTAAAAAGAAGCTTCCGTGTAAGGGGCCAAGTGAGTGCCAAATGCAAATATTGGCTTTCAGGTGTACACATGAAAGCAACATATATGTGTGTGCTGACCTTCTGAAAACATGATGGAAAATTTGGAAATGGATAAAGGTGATGACTGAACTGCACGATGCATATAATTAATAACAATGAACTCTACGTGTGAAGAACGCTGTAAGGGCAATGATTGTTATATAAATGCTTACCACCATTTCCAAAGAACCTATAGAGAAAAACGTGGAGCCCTGGTACTGTGGTTATGCAATGGGCTGCGATCTGCATGCATGGTCGGCAGTTCAAAACCAACAGCAGCTCCGAGGGGGAAACAGGGGGCTTTCTACTCTGGCAAACAGTTACAGTCTCAGAAACCCACAGGAGGTCTCTGTGAGTGAGTGGGGACACAGAAGAGCACAGAGAACAGAGCGCCCCAACTCAGACGCTACAGCAGAAAGCCCACGTGTGGGTTAAAGAGACTCTGAAGTAACTGACAAAGCCGTAGGCACTGTTACTATGAAGACAAGCTTTCCTAGCACCCGGTAGCTGGTCACATTCTTCTTAGGGTGCTTTATTTCTCTCTATAAAGGGGCACAGGGGTCTATAAAGGAGTGTGAGAAAAGGCAAGGAATGATTTAAGGGAAATATGCTTTATTTTTTATCTTTTAAAAATCACTTTATTGTCCAACTTGTACAGCTTGTATCTGCATCCACACACGCATTGATTGTGAATTATGGAAATATGCTTTCTTTTGAGAAGGATACTGTCAAATATTGGAGCTATGTTTGTTTTTTTTAATCTGTGGTGAAGAAAAACTTGCTGGCTAGCAAGATAACTTAATAATAAATGTGCAACCAGGGATCAGGGTAAAATCTTCTGCAGGGTGAACAGAGCATCCATCTGGAAAATAGATGGGCAGTTTCTCAAATTGTATGGTATATAGATTTACCATATAACTCAGCAATTTCACTCCTAAGTTTACACCCATGGGAAGTAAACATACAGGTCCACATAAATACTTGTACAAAAATCTTAACGCCAGTATTGTTAATAGTAGCCCAAAGTAGACATGACAAACTACCCATTAACTGGTGAATGGAGAAACAAAATTTGGTAAATTCATGCAATCAAATATTTTCAACAGTATAAGGAAATAAAGTACCGATATTACAACATGCATTAGCCCTAAAAACATGCGGAGTGAAAGAAACGAGTCACAAAAGACACACATTTTATGATTCTACTTATGGAAAATGTAAAGAATAAGCAAATATATAGAATCTGAAATTAGATGAGCCTTGGAGTAGGATAGATTAGGAACAAAATTTCTTTTTGGGATATTATAAGTTAGGTTTCCGTGGTGTTTGCACAGTTCAATAAATACACTAAAGCCATTAATTTTTGCACTTTAAGTACACCAATTCTATGATATACAAATTATGTCTCAATGAAGCTGTAAAAATGTTATTCACCTGATCTAAAGGTCTCAGTGTAGTTACGTTAAGACATTTCTTATATGAATTTTCCTCTAGTTCTTTAAAACTTCCCTCCCCCCTCCTCTTATGACCTGAATTCTACCTTAAAAATCTGACTAGACCAGATCATGTACATGGGTACAGATAAGAACTGGAAATACAGGGAATCCAGGACAGATAAACCCCTTAGGACCAATAATGAGAGTAGCAATACCAAGAGGTTAATGGGAAGGTGGGAGGAGAAAGGAGGAACTGATCACAATGATCTACATATAACTCCCTCCCAGGAGAACAGACAACAGAAAAGTGGGTGAAGGTAAACTGTGGTCTGTATAGGACATGAAAAAAGAATCATAATTTATAAAATATCAAGGGTTTATGAAGGAGGGAGGGAGGGTAGGGATGGAAGATGGTAAAAATGAGGAGCTGATACTTAGAACTCAAGTTAAAATAAGATGCTTTGAAAATGATGGCAACAAATGTACAAATGTGCTTGACACAATATATGGATGTATGGATTGTGATAAGAGCTGTATGAGCCCCCAATAAAATGATTAAAAATAAATAAATAAATCATAACAATTTTCACACGCAAAAAGATATTCGTCATATGACATCTTATCAGTTCTTGCACATAGTATTGTGATTTTGACCCATAAACATATCACTCAGATTTAACTCAAAGATTTCATAGATTAGGTGTTTTAACAAAGACACAAAGTCTTCTTGATAGATCATGGGGGAAGATATTATACACTGGAAGCATAGGGAAGCTTATACATCTGGAAGCATCGTATTGGAAACAAGTGAAGAAGAATCATTACTGTCCAGAATGAAAGCTCATTTTTTCCCCAACAGTTTTATTAGCAAGTAATTTAGGAAATATTTTTTATTTATTCTTGAATTATGTTACTAATATTCTGAAGTGGGTTTTTAAAAATCATTTTTGTGGCGGCTCTTATAATAATCCATATATCCATTGTGTCAAGCGCATTTGTACATATGTTGTCATCATCCTTGTCAGAACATTTTCTTTCTACTTGAGCCCTTGGTATCAGTTCCTCATATTTTTCCTCCTTTCCACCCTCATGAACCTTGATAAATGATAAATTATCATTATTTTTATATCTTACACGACCCACTGTCTCCTTTCACCCATGTTTCTGTTGTTCGTCACCGTGGGTGGAGGGGGGGGGCGATTATTCATCGATCATTGCACATTTTTATAGAATCCAAGCTCCATACTCTTTCCTAAATGGTTTTCCTAGACTGCAATCCATCATCTCTATGTAAATCACAACACACTATTCTTTTATGCTCTTCCAACCTCAACTTCTCAGTCCAGGGTCAATCTCACAAGAACATACTGCTTCAACGCTGGCACCTATTATATAATAGACAGCGATATTGGTTGAAAGAATGAATAACTCAATTGCCAATTTCTTTTCATTTTTGAGGAACTATGATATTTATCTTGTGCTAACTCTACAGGGTTTGCATGGCTAACATGAAGTTACATAGCACCCAGAGGTGGGTCATAGTTTTTTGTGACAATTTATGGGAAGAGTAATTTTCATACTTCTCTGCTCTCCCACCTTGCCCAGCACATCTTCAAGCTTGCCGTTTCCCTGTGCTGGGAGTTCACTGAAGGCAGTGGCTGCTCCTGTAGCAGTGAAGCTGAAGCCGGCTGGAGGGTTGATGTTAATGGACTGCAGAGGAAGGTGAGGAGGGGAAATGGGTAACTCCCGCCTTTGAAAGGAAGTAGTTCAAAAGGAAACTTCCAGCAAGTTATTGATGAGAACTAGAGGCACAAAGAACACTAACAAGGGTCCTGCAGAACACAAACTTATAAAAGGCTCAGTCCTAGGTATAACTCGGAGGCCATGGCTTTCCCGTGCCAGGTCCTGGAGCTAAAAAGTGAGATATGAAAAGATGTCATCAACCTAGGCATGAGTATCTTGGTATGACCATGCTTTATGGAAATAAATATAACATTATGCCGCATCACTCCCACTTACAACTACAAAATGCAAGCAGAAATGAAAATTGTCTACCTGAAAAACTGTGATAAATGTTTGACCAAACCAACATGTCTACTGGGCATCTTGTCATATCGCTCTGGGTAAAGTACTCACCTGCTCCATGCCAGAAAGAGAGGACGATTGTCTATGCAGTGAGGTGCCTGCAGGGAAAACCATAGCGGGTACCCATTCTTTAGTGCATATAGAGGACACATAGGTAGATGTGTATTTTTTTCATGGTCTTAAGTAATCTCTATGTAATCTTTAGTGTGCTTTATCTTCTGAATTTTTGTAGGCTCAAAAATCATGAGGGAAATCAAGTCTTTTCTTTTTTTAATCATTTTATTAGGGGTTCATACAACTCTTACCACAATCCATACATACATCAATTGTGGAAAGCACATCTGTACATTGATTGCCCTCATCATTCTCAAAAATTTGCTCTCCACTTAGGCCCTTGGCATCAGGTCCTCATTTTTCCCTCCCTCCCCACAATGTGTATTTTTAAATGAGAGAACAATTTGGCTTTCTTAGCTGGTAGTTTGGAGTCTTAAGCTAAAAGCAAACCATTGCCACCCTCACAGTTTACCTGCAGGGAATTGGCATGAGCCAATCAACAACCTAAAGGTCCATCTTTGAGAAAGACTCATTTGAGGCCTTGATGGGTCTATGCTTCAGTGATGTGCCCTCACATTGGTCTCTGAGGCCCTGCTGCATCCATGAAATCAGCTCCTTTCCCTCCGCCTTACTGTTGCCACCCAGGAATGTATATATTTCCTTCTCACAGTAACAGCCCCCTTCAGAGGGCAACTGATGTCCTTCATTGACTTGGAAAAACAGGGTCCTGCTAATGTTTAACTGGGGAAACTGCTGAAGGGAGATCTAACATTAAAGCACTAAGTGTTTAAGTAAGATTTACGAGGTAGCACATTCCTGGGCAGTGGCCACCACAGTTCAGTTACCTGTGCACTTAAAGCTACAGATTGCTGCACTCCCTTTTCACCTGGGAAACAGGAATGTCAACCAAAGGTCCCTGTCTGGTCTTCAGAAATCTAGGCAAATCTCAAACTCCCCACAAAAGTAAAGTAGACACAGGCTCATGTCTGCTCTGGTGAGTTCTCTACTAAGTGGTTAATAGAGCCCATCAGGTCGGATCCTCTCTCCTAGCACACAAAGCTTTAGATGAGACAATCTGAGTTATTATTCCACAAACTTGGGGCAATTCTGGACCCATTCAAGACACGAGAAACGAAGAACTCCTACCCAACAGCTTGAGTTCCCTGGTTTCTCCAGGAGCCCAGCAAAGAGGCAAAGATCAGCTCGTGCCCCGCACACTGAGAGAACACTTTCACCTAGATGCCTAGCAGACCTGCAAATAGAAACTAGGCAACACTGAGCATTGATCATTCTCTTAAAAGCAAAGCAAAAGCCATTGTCAGTCGTTTGTTTCGTGGTACGCCATGTTTTGTAGAGTAGAATTGAATTTCAGAATTCATTCTCTCCCCCTCTCCCTCTGTTCCCCTCCCTCCTCCCTCTCTCCCCCTCCCTCTCCCTCTCTTCCCCTTTCCCTCTCTCCCCCCCTCTCCCTCTCCCTCTTTCTTCAGATAAGAGGAATGAGCTCATGTGTCTGGAAGGGCAGGGCAGGGAAGGCAGGAGAGGCATGTATCTTGATGTCTTGTCCCGGAAGCAAGGGTAGGTGAGGCCATGAGAGGAGCCTATGGGCACCTCCCTATACTTTCTATGATTCTCACCACCCAATAGGTGGCCCTTATCTCTGACAAGGCTGCTCAGCCACAGCTTACATGATAAGCCAGGGCTCTGCCGGCACCTCCACAGGCATCCTGTTCTTGTGCCAGCGCCGAAGCAGACATTGAGGGTGGGGATAGGGATCGGGTTAAACACAGCTTCCACTCCAATGGGCCCTCTACGGCACCACTGAGATAACTGGGTTAGTTGCTCCTTCAGCTGGAGAGGGCAGAGCCCCTGATGATGCCCCTCAGCTGCCACACATTCCAGAGGAGGTAGCAGCTTCTAGAAGCTGCCCATGTCCCTTGGTGTTTTTGTTTCTAGAAACTAGGAAATGGATTTCCCCCTAGAACCTCCAGACAAGAACTCGGGCACCCCGATTTTAGCCCAGAAATACTGGTGGAGGACTTCAGAACAACGGTTTGTGATGCAGTAAACAAGTGCTGTTTTGAGTCAGGAAGTTCAGGGTAACAGTAGAGCAGCACAAGGCCACAGACACAGACCTGCACAGCCACGTAATGCTGGTGCTGGGTGTTATCTTCCCCACCCAAAAAGACCCGTTTCCAAAGACCAGAAACAGGAAAAATACTTCTCAAAATTCTTTTGGTCGATTCCTGTATTCGCCGGATTCCTTTTGCTTGCAAGTAACAGCAAATTCACTGGAGCAGGGAGAGGAATTCAGCTGGAAAACTGTGTAAGTTAAAGTTTCTGAGCTATGTCGAGCTGAAATGACTCTGATGTTGTCAAAAATCCACTTTGCTCTCTGTTAACTTCATCCTCAGATAGGCTGTTCTTACATGGTGGTGTGACTTCCTGTCGTAGTTCAGCTGCTAACCAAAAGGTTACTGGTTCAAGGCCACTCAGAGGCACATCCTAAGGAAGTGTTGATCTACTTCCTAGCAGTCAGCCAATGGAAATCCTATGAAGCACATTTCTACTCTGACACACATGGGGTCATCATGATTCAAAATGTATGGAAATGGTGTTTTGTTTTACGTTTTTGATTTTCTATATAAATGCAAGGTAACCACTGACAACTGCAGCCTTAGATTCCCCAGGCCTAGCAATCTCAAGAGGAAGAAGATGCATTGTCTTCCACTGTAGGAGTTAAAACCCACGCATCTACTTATCTCATCTGCCCCACCCTGAACCAATCACAATGGCTAAGTCGGTGTTGTGTACATTTTCATGGCCAGGCCAGGTAATGTGCCCATCCTTGGAGTCCAGGTGCAGGGTTGACGGGCCCATCTAAGCCCCTAACCCCAAGTGTGGGCTGAGAACGAAGGAAGAATCTTTGTAATGGCAGAGTTGGGGGCAGCAAAATATCAAGTAAGTGGATAAAAGTGAAAGGTAGATTTGTTTGAATAGCATTTTTCATTTATTAGCTGGGTGTCTATCAACAAATTGCATAACTGTAGTAGTTACATAACTTCATGTCAACTTGAAGTGTAGGAGTGGAGTTCAGCCTATCAATCAAAATCACAGCCTAATGGTGCCTCCTTGTGGGAATGACCTCCTCATAAGAAGGGTCCTGGGAAACGCCCCTGTCTCTCCCTTCACCTTCCTCCTGACAAGTCAGTCTGAGAGCTGCCAGAGGCACTCCATTGGATCCATACAACTCTGTACCTACCAGCCTGTGACCTCCCTGTATTCTGCTTCATTGCATGTGACTGCATGAGTCTGAAGAGGGACTTAAGGACTGCTATCGGACTTCCGGACTTGTTCTGGACTGGCCTGGGATGGTTGCTTGTCATATAATTACGTCTTGATATAAAGCCCTCTCATGTCCATATGAGTGTCTTTGGATTTGTTTCTTTTGTCAACCTGCCCTAACACAATAACCTTTCTTAGCCTCGGGTTTCCCCTAAGCTTAGTTGTGTAATAATGCCTGTCCTGAGCAGTTCTTAAATAAGAGCTTGTGTGCAAAGCTGCCTTGCACAGTGCCTGGCAGGGGCAAAGGGCTCTTTCCACATGGTAAGGAGCACGTGTCCAGCAGCCGTGGCATTGCTGTGGAGCTGTGGTTGGTGCCAGCTGCTGAGTGACATTGTCAGAGAGCATGAGACCAAATGACTGTCTATAGAGTTAATTTCAATGCACTATCTCTACAGTTACAACAATAAAGACATGTTTCTTAAGCCCAGCTGAGATGCATTAGTAGGCCTACAAGGCTAAGACTCGATGCTAATTTACGTTCCGACCCTTCAAGTGTGCCCGCTCAGAGCTGTCATTCTTACCCAATAGCCATGAGACGTTAGAACAGAGACCGTGGTTTTCATTTCTGCCGGCATTTGCTGGAAGTTGCTGATTTTGTCAGTATTTCTGGTGTTTTAGAAACAATACTGTGGTAATTGGTACATTTGTGAACCTTTGTCTATAAAGTGAAGTAGTAATTCAGGAAAAGGGTGGCTTCTGCCAATTTACTAGCAATATTGTAACTAATTATGCCAAATTCAATGTTGAAAGATTTTACAAATTTATTGTGTTGTCAGCCCATGACATCAAGTCAATTCTAACCAATAGGAACTTTATTGGATGCAGTAGAACTGCTCCATAGGGTTTCTGAGACTGCACCTCTTTATGGGAGCAGATGGCCTCATCTCTCTCCCACAGAGCTGCTCGTGTATTTGAACCATCAGCGGCTGTGCCCTTTTTTTTTTTTTGAGTGAGGGCGGAAGAAACTAATAGATATTACATTTAAACAATTTACAACTCTATTGCATCTTATTCTCTGTTGCAAGTTCACAATGACCATTTCCAAGGACTCTGTGTGTTCTAGGGTGACTGGAGGTCCATGGAAGTGGAAAACGACACAATGGGTTCCCGAAACGGGTGACCACAACCCTAGTGATGCCACGACTTGCAGCCCGGTGCTGCCCTATTCAAAACCGACAGCCTGGGGCTCACACTCTCGGTGTCCAGGGAAATCTTACTTCCATCGATCTTCTTCCATCTACCAGCTCCCGGAGGAGTTCTTGGCCAGGGTAGAATCTTTCATGCTTCTTTAACCAAAAGGGAATGCTTGGCTCCTCTTCAGTTATGTGTTTAAAAACAATTCCTACCCAAGCTAGAGTCTTAATTTGTGATGGAGAAAGTGTATAAAGGAAAACCTGAGCTCAGAACTGTATTTTATACCCAGAGTCTAAAGTCTCCCACTGCCATGTACCTCAAGGTGGCAAAGCAAAGACAAGAGCTCTGACAGAATTTGTGAAATGTGTAGCAAATCATTAGCAAAGGAGGGAATAGGTATTCAGAACCAAAAGGAGCCAAACTTGAGTAGCCCTCCAAGTTATCAAATTAAGAAAAATAATGTATCTACTATGAAGTATTACCCTCTTCGCTATCTACTATCTTCTTTCAGCTATCACTACCCAAAACAAGTGCTCCAACAGGATTGGCAGAGCTTTGCACAGAATTCCAACCAACATTAGTTCATTTCTCTCAACTCACTCACTGTAATCAACTCCTAGAGACCCTACAGGACAGAGAAGGGCCTCTGAGTTTCTGAGACTATATTTCTGAGACTACAACTATGTAACTATAACTATTAGAAAGCCATTTCTTTCTACAGAGAAGCTGTTGGTGGTTTCAAACTCCTCAACTTTTGGATTGTAGTCAACATGTAATTACCATGCTACCATGGCTCCTTATCAGTTGAGCTCTGGTGGCATGGAGGTTACACATTGGGATGCTAACCTCAAGGTCAGCAGTTCAAATCTACCAGGAACTTGGCAGGAGAAAGGTAAAGGGTTGCACTTCATTTCTGTAAGGACACAATTCAGAGGGCCTACCAGAACCAGTTGTAGAGTCAGTTACAGCTCATGGTGATCACACTTGTCAAGGTAAAATGAAGTTCCATGGTATTTCCAAAGGCTATTTTTTACCCCATAAATCAGTGATTCTCAAGCTTCCTAATGCCACGACCCTTTAATACAGTTCCTCATGTTGTGGTGACCCCTCAACCATAAAAGTATTTTCATTGCTACTTCATAACTGTAATTTTGCTACTGTTATGAATCGGACAACCCCTGTGAAAGGGTCGTTGGACTCCAAAGGGGTCACGACCCACTGCTGCCTTAAATAAATCATCATGTTTTTTTCCAAGGCACTTGAACCTTTGACCTTTCAGTTATCAGGCAAACACATTCATTGTTTGCACTACCCACAGAAGCACAGAGCACTAGAAAGGGGTAAATGTAGTTTCTCCAACCTCTTACCATCTACCTTTAGTTCCTCTGTTCTTTTAGATGTGGCCCTTTTGTACAGTCCTGATAGAACCCTACCTACCAATCAGATTGCAGCCTGATATTACCTCCTTGGGGATGGGCCTTTTGTATAACAAAGAGCTTTCGTGAAACCAAGCTGTCTCTTGCCCCTTTGCCTTCTGCTGAATCTGGAGCCTACGTCTGCTTCGTTGACCTCCTGTTACATTGCCTTCCAACCACAGGAGCCATCACTGTGCTGCCCCCTCATTGGATCCAGTCAGCTCTGCATCCACCAGCTTGAGGCCCTCCTGCTTCACTTCCGGGTTCCTGTTCATCAGCTCTGGCAGTCACACAAGTCAGGATGAGGCTCCTGCTTACATCTGACATACAGACTTGAACCAAATTGGACTTACCTACTTCTATAACAGTGTAAACCATTTCTTGATATGTCTCTTTATATATATATATATATATATATATATATATATATACACATAAAAGCATCACTGCCTTTGCTGCTTTAGAGAACCCAATCTAACACAAGCAGGCAGACTGCCTGAAAAACCAGCCCTGCTACTGTTCTGTGACCATCTCTGATAAACTGAAGAGCATATGCCCTTGACCAATCATGTCATCCCACTAATGGGTTATCTCCCTATCCCCACGAAACTTCTGCTTTCGGAGAGCCTGCCTTGGACTCCCTCACTGTCTTTCACCCAATATATGATTTTGTAGCTTTTAGTTTCTGCTCGAAATGTTCCCAAATGGTTTCTTTCACACTGTCTGCTGGAGTGGCCATCTTCACTCTTTGAATTTGGACATTTTTCCAGGCCAAACTCTCTCTCTCTCTCTTTCTATAAAATCCTTTGTTTTTACTTTAAGCACATTCTATGATGTTGCTGTACGACAAGATAGAAAAACTTCTAAACATTCAATTCTCCCAAAACCAAGTGGAAAATCACATTAATCTTGATTTCAAGCCAATAAAGATGAACTACCCAATAGTAGTTCAAATATTGGAGCAAAATAAGTGAAGCTGTCCGGATGCACAGAAAGGGAACATTATTTATCCATTTCCCATTTGAATACATCAAAAGCATCATTAATTCACCCTAATCTTGTTCCACAAGAGAATGTCAAGCTTGTCAACTAATAAGAAGTTATTTAGAAAAATGTAGGTCATAAACATGGGAAGACGTAGAGTTAATGTCATCTTTGGACGTGCAAAGCTTTAAAGAGAGACTGTGGAAACGACTGGTCTGGAACTTACAGAGCCCGATAGTCTATACACTGCACCAGTCTTCGTTTTCTGATTATTCCTCCTGGGGCAGCAGGAACACTGCTGTGTCTTATTGTACATATTCATTTTCACAGAAGGCAGGCAATATGCTAGATCACTCATGAGGGGGGGGTGGGGAGAAGGATAGCACTCTACACGTTTAAAATAAAAATCAAGTCAAAGTATTCATACATTAAACTTCCACCAGTAACCCAGTTAGACTTTTGTTCAAATGGATTGGAGGCTTGGCTGGGTGGGTCACATTCTCACTTCCATCTTTTTGAGCCAGGAAAGATCTGTGGCAGCTTTTAACACTGCTGACCCGCCGTCCTTCTGGAACATTCTTTCCCCTGGGCTTTTGAGATATGACACTCTCGTGTTTTTCCCCCTAAGCCTCTCAGGGAAATGTCTTCTCGGTCTCCTAAGGGTGAGTGCCCTTTTTCTCAGGGTTCCCCAGCATTTGGTCTGGACACTTCCTTTTGAGGGGCTCACTCATTCTGGGTGTTTGGCGTGCTTCTGTGGCGCTAGTTGCCTTTGTGCTGAGGGCTGCCTTCCCTTCTAAGTTCTTATGGCTGCTTTTCTACATGCAAGTCCTCAGAGCAGAAGGCCAATTAAACCAGTTTCCTGTCCTACACCTGACCTAAGAGGACCCTGGTCAGTGGCCTCAAAGTCTTTGTTTTGCCTACCACTAAATCCTCCCACCCTCTGTATTCTCCATTCCAAACATTTCCTCAAAGCAATTCCTCTTCTGTCCATGTGCCCACTGCGTCTGTCCACATTATGCCAGGAGGAAGTGTCGAGAAGAGGCTATGAGAACGATCCCTGGGAGCAGGGCTCAAAGTGTCAGTCCACTGCACATGAGCCTGGGGGAGAACCACTTCATCCGTGCCTCAGCTATTCCATTTGCTAACAGAGACCATGATAAAACGAACCTCATAATATAGTCATGGAAAATAAATAGAAAAGAGAGGGCTTGGAAGAGTTGCCAGCACGTGGTTGGATCGAGAAAGTGTTGTGACAATGTTATTATTGTTACTATAGTTAAGTCCCTCACTGGACTTTATCGCCTTATGGCCATTTGTGTTTCTCTCTGCACATTCTTTCAGCACATTTCAGCAAAAGTGATGTTTACAAAAGGCAAATACTATTATCATACAATCTTGCTTATTCTATTTTCCTCTCATAAAACCAAAATTCTTTAACAGAAATAACGAGGCTCTTAGTACCTGGATCGTCTCTCATTTATCTGGAAATGACTCCCTTCTGACATTTTCTAGAATTTTTTCACAATTTTTACAAGATAATGCTTGCTCTTCCACCAGATATTTCTTGGTTACCCAGTACTGACCCGGACTAGCTTATAAGCATGCCATGTCTTCCTACCGCACCCCTTTCTTTTACTATATTACCTCTGAAGCAGCCTCATTCACTCAAAATTTAGTGAGTACCTTTCATGTGTAAACTAAACTTTGGTTAACAAATTCAAATGACCTCATCTTAATGGAACTTACAGTCTAGTGAGGAAGAGAGTCTGATACCTGATCCTATCGATACCTCATGATCGCACAGGCTGGTGTGTTTCTTCCATGTGGACTTTGTTGCTTCTCAGCTACATGGCCACTTGTTTATCTTCAAACCTTTAAGACTCCAGATACTATATCTTTTGATAGCCAGTACCATCAGCTTTCTTCACCATGTTTGCTTATGCACTCATTTTTTTCTTCAGTGATCATGTCAGGAAGGTGAACATCATAGAATGCCAGGTTAATAGAACAAAGTGTTCTTGCATTGAGGGAGTACTTGAGTAGAGGTCCAATGTCCATCTGCTACCTTAATGCTAAACCTATAAATATATACACATAGATCTATTTCCCCAGAATCATATATAAATATATTTATATATGTACATGCCTGTATTTATTTAGACCTCTATAAATGCCTTTTGCCCCCTAGTTCTTTCCTCTGTTTCCTTTTACATTCTTCTTGTGCCACTATCAGCCTTCATTTGTGTTTCAGTAATTCCTCTTGGTTACAATGCCCTTGATCAAGCCCTACCAGGTCTCCCACACCCTCCTCACCATCTATTTTAGATCACTTGTTGTTCCTTTGTCCCTGGATTTGTTAGCCGGGACTCTCTTACCCTACCTCCTTCTCTCTCTCTCCCATGTCCCACCTAGAACGTTGTTTTCTCCTCCAGATTGTTAATTCCACCCATTTTATCTAGACATGCATAGATAAGATGCATGAAACATGACAGAGCAAAACAAAGCAACAAAAGAAAAGAAAATAACAACAACAACAAAAAAAGAGAAAAGTTTATGAATAGTCTAAAGATTGTTTGTTGACCTTTAGGAGTGTTTTCTGGTCAAATCTGATGGGAGTGCCACATCCTCGCCCCAAAGTCTATTTTTGGTTTTCCCTGGGGACTGTTCCCCTTGCTGTTCTGTTGCACAGGACAGGAACCCACCTAAGGGGAAGTTGTTGTTTATATCGCCACAGGGAAAGAGAAACCAGACTTCAACTCAATGCTCAAGAACTGAATGCAACATACCAGCATGAAGCAGGGAACCAGTAGAGAGGTCGGAGGGGACGGGCCCAATCCCAACTACGTAGACAGTCTCAGCACTGAAACTATAGCTCAGGGAGAGGGACATGTTTGATCAGAGCACACAGTAGCAAATGAAGGTGGAGGGAGAGAGAGTGGAGCACATCCTGGCCCACCAAACCCTGAGGACAATATTCCTGCTCAGAGAAGCCAATGCACAAAGAGAACCAGAGGGCCAGCCTCACCATGAGATAGGACATCCCTCACTGAGCCATAGCACTATGGAAGGCAACACTGGAGACACAGTGTGAGAATTGTACCTGATCTGACCACACCACACCGAGTTGCTTTCTTATAGAAACAGTTTATCAAATTTTGAGTAAAAAAACCTTTTGGAGCTATGTAATTTAGGTCTAGAGATTGCTTGGACAAATAGGGGAAAAATGCACAGGAATTGGTCCCCTAAATCTTGGTGAATGATAGTTTTCACTTTCATGTTGGAAGAATGAAATGAAAGTGTGAAAATGGTTTCACCTTGCTATTATCTTCCTCCCTTCTTTGGAGGATGTGGTATTTAGATTTTATTTTCACTTGAAGATACCTGTGTGGAGGTAGGGGCATAGCCCAATCTAGAGGTAGCTGATGGCACTTCCTTGGGGTACAGCCTTTTGTATGAGAGTGAAAGACACTGGGGACTGCTTCTTTCTTGCCATTGGCTTTCATTCTTGCTAGGACTCCGTGTCTGCTTCCAGGGTGGTCCCATATGGACCGCTCAACCCTGAGAGCTGTTGATGCCCTGTCATGCTTCTATCGGCTTGGATCCACATGACTGTGTGCCTACCTGGCTGTGATCTTCCTGATTCCTGCATCACCTTTCTTTTCATCTGCCTGTAGCTGAGTCTGGAGGCAGCTCTGGCTAGCTTTGGCCCCATGGACTTAATTTGCACTGGGTTATTTATTATATATAAGATACTTCTTGATGTAAAGCTCTTTCTTACACATGTAGGAATGTCACCGATTTTGTTTCTCTAGACAACCCAGAGCAACATAGGAGATAAGAGGATAGTATGAATAAACTATTCAAGCTTAAACATCATCAGTGGTGATGCAAATCTAAGCAATCAGTTATGTGGCTCTAAAATGAGTGCTCTTCTATTCTACCGAAAACTAATTAGGGAAAATGTTCAGTTCTGCAGATGTTGGACAGCATATTTTCATTTGAAGGCTTGCAAAAAAAATTACATGAGATTTAAAAACTACATGAGATTTTTTTTTAAAGGCCAATTGACCATAGCCAATTCCAAGGGGCTGATGTCCACGTGGAAGACACTCTGCTTGATTCTCTCTCGCTCTCATCAGTTCTCCAGATAAATTGTATCATTCCGTTTTATAAACTGACCTAAGTTGTTATGTTGTTTTAGCATGTTAACAGATACAGACAAGGAAGCCCCTTCCTTGGAATATATAAGAATGGCATAAACAACTCCTTTGCTGCTGACTTTGGTTGTCTTAAGAAAATATCTGTAGAGATGAATTGCCAAGGGTGCAGGGCTTTCAAACTAAAACCACACTGTTATTGAGTAAGGTTTCTAATAGCCTCATCTTTTACCCATTGAGTGGCTGGTGGGTTTGATCCAACAATCTTGTGGTTAATAGTCCAACATTTAACCCACTGCACCACAAAGGTTCCTTGAAACTGTAGTAGTGAACTCTGATTCCAACTTGATGAGCTTAGAGGGAAGAAATCAGTGAGAAGCAGTAATTTATCATGCAACAGAGTCCCTAGAGCATTTGCAGTATCTGATTCAGTAAGTGTAGGGTGCAACGTGAGAATTTGCATTTCGAATAATTTCCCAAGCTGGTCTGGGGACTATACTTAGAGCACTACTACTTTAGGTCAATGGTTCCTAATCTTGACTCCACATTAGTATAATGTAGAGCATTTTCTAAAAATACTGATGATGTTGGAATGCATCACTGACCGATAAAAACTGAATTCCCTGGAATGGAGCCCAGCCATCTGTGTTTTTTTTTTAAGTGCCACAGGGAAATCAGGGACAAGAGTAACTGTTTTAGATAACCCCAAACCAAACCGAATCTATTGTTATTGAATCAATTCTAACTCATAGTGATTGTGTAGTAAAGAGTAGATTCCCAAGACAACAAATGTACATATGTTCTTGACACAATGGATGGATGGATGGATTGTGATGAGAATTGTATGAGCCCCCAATAAAATGATAAAAAAATAAAATAATAAATATAAAAAATTTTAAAAGCAAACAAAAAAAAGTAGATTCCCAAGGCCATAAACCTTTGTGAAAACAAACTGCCTTAGTTATACTACAAAGGAGCTGATAGGTCAGAATTGCTGACTTCTGTGCTAGTACTAAGTATTTATCGACTGTGTCATCCAGGCTCCTAACTTTAGATAAATTCCTGGTGAAAACATGTAAATGAAGGAGGAAAAGAGAGAAAGGGTTCTGTGTGCACGTCAGTGAACAATCCCTCTAAAAACAGAATGTGGAAACATGCAGAATAGAGTCAGCAGCGATAGCTTTCCACTATGTGGTAAGTCTTACAGGTAAAAGATAAACTAGAAAAAGGAGTTATTTATCCAAGATCTCATAGCAGATTTACAACTGAATTATATCTGCCCTCACATTCTCATGATTTCCAGTTCTGTGAGGGGTTTTCGTTATTTTTAATGTCCCTAGTACATCTGGATTGTAGTTCTGACAGTCCTCACAACACTTGTGAGTAACTCATCTTCAGGGAGACATAGACGTGAGTGTAATATAATAAATCTCATGCCATGGGAACAAAAACACCAAGAAGCACCATATAACTCAGCCCAGTAGGAAATGTAAACTCTTTAAAGAGGTAACCCTTGAGCTGAGAGCTGCAGGGTGAGTCAGAATTAAACAATGGCATGGGAAGGACAGTTCAGGGATAGAAAAAGAACACAAGCCAAAAAATGAGACTGGGATGGTACAATTTTTGGTGGATCTGCATACCTTCAGAAGAGCTGCAGTATAAAGTGGAAGGCCTGTATAATTCAACTTTTGAAAGACCCAGCATCCTACAGATGATAGGAAAGCAGTGGTAGGTTTTAAATAGTGGGGTGCTATTGAGATCTGCATTTCCAATGTAGCACTGTACCATTAAAGACAAAGTCTGATTTGCGGAGAGGTAATCTGAAGGCAAAGGTCCCCTGGTGGTGCTGTCTAGGAAGCATTGGACTGCTGCTGCTAACCTCAAGGTTTGTGGTTCAAATCTACCAGCTGCTCCTGAGGAGAATGGCGAGGCTGTTCCAAAAAGTACAGAGACCCTCAGCAATCCTATATAGGGCCACTGAGTCAGAATCCACTTAATGACAGTCAGCTTTGTTGAGTTTGGGAAGTCTGAAGACAGAGAAATACTTAGAAATATCATTGAAAGAATACTATTGAAAGAATTTGGGAGTGATATATTAGGGTGTATATCAAGGCAAAAGTATAGCAGTGGGGAAAACTCAGTGGATTTGAGAAAACATTTGAATTAAAAATCCAGGGCTAGATGTAAGATCAGGTATGAGACGAGGAGTCTCTGGATAGCACACATGGCTAGGTGTCCAACGAAGGCCAACTTATTGGTGGTTTGAGTCCACCAAACAGCACCCCAGGAGACAGGCCTAGGAAGCCTCTTCCAAAAGGTTATAAATTGAAAAGTCTATGAAAAACATTTCTTTTCCAAATGGGTAGCAGGGGACCATGGCACTAACCCACTCAAGGGGAGGGCATTGTTTATATCTCCACAGGGAAAGAGGGACCAGACTTCAACCCTGTGCTCCAGGATGTGAATGCAACATACTGGCATGAAGCAGGGAGCCAGTAGAGAGGTCTGAGGGGCTGGCCCTAATCCCGACTATGTGGACAGCCACCCCTCCACAAGATGAATTCACTTCAGAGGACAGCACTGAAGCTACCGCTCAGGGATATGTCTGATTAGAGCACACAGGAGCAAATGAAGGGGGAGGAAGAAAGAGTGGATCACATCCTGGTCCACCAAGCCTTGAGGACGATATCCCTGCTCAGAGGAGCCAATACACGGAGAGGACCATATGGCCGGCCTCACTATAAGACACAATATTCTACACTGACTCAGAGCCCTATAGGGGACAACACTGGAGTCACAGTGTGGGAATTGTGGCCTATCTGACCCCACCACACCGAGGCAAACACTAAGGGCAGAACAGCAAGGGGAGCAGAGTAAGGAAGTCCCAAGGGAATACCAAAAATAGACTTCGGGGCCAGGGAGTGGCACCCCAACAGACTCCACCGGAAAACACTTCTAAAGGTCAACAAACAGACCTTACACTACTTACAGGCTTTTCCTTTTTATGGTCATTGGTTGTTTTTTTATTGCTGCTCTTTTGTTTCCTTTGGTGGCTTTGTTTTGCTGTGTCTTATTTTTGTGCATATTATTATCTCTCCAGCTCTATCTAGATAAAATAGGTGGGATAAGCAATCTGGAGGAGAAAACAAGGGACCGACGGGTCCGGGGAGACATGGGAGAGGGGGATGTGAGAGAAAGGAAGTGGTGTTAACAAATCCAGGGACAAGAGAAAAACAAGTGATCGAAATTGGTGGCGAGGAGGGTGTAGGAGGTCTGGTGGGACTTGATCAAGGGCAATATAACCAAGAAGAATTACTGAAATACTAATGAAGGCTGAGCATGATAGCGGGACAAGAAGAAAGTAAAAGGAAATAGAGGAAAGAATTAGGACGCAAAGGGCATTTATAGAGGTCTAAATATAGGCATGTACATATATAAATATATTTATATTTGATGACAGGGAAATAAATCTATGTGCATTTATTTATAGGCTTAGTATTAAGGTAGCAGATGGACATTGGGCTCTACTCAAGTACTCCTTCAATGCAAGAACACTTTGTTTTGTTAAACTGGAATTCCATGATGTTCACCTTCCCAACACGATAGCTGAAGACAAATCGGGTGCATAAGCAAATGTGAAGAAACCTGATGGTGCCTGACATCAAAAGATATAGCATCTGGGGTCTTAAAGGCTTGAAGATAAACAAGCGGCCAAATAGCTCAGAAGCAACAAAGACCACATGGAAGGAGCACACCAGGCTGTGTGATCATGAGGTGTCGATGGGATTAGGTGTCAGGCATCAAAGAAAAAAAAATCATATCATTGTGAATGAGATAGAGTGAGGAATGGGGACCCAAAGCCCATCTGTAGGCAACTAGACATCCCCTTACAGAAGAATCGCAGAGAGGAGATGAGCTAGTTAGGGTGCAGTGTAAGCAAAACTGAAACATACAACTTTCCTCTAGTTCTTAAATGCTTCCCCCCCCCACTATTATGACCCCCAATTCTACCTTACAAATGTGGCTAGACCAGAAGATATACACTGGTACAGATAGGAACTGGAAACATAGGCAGTAAAGGACAGACGAACTCCTCAGGACCAGTGGTGAAAATGGAGATACCGGAAGGGTGGAGGGAACGTGGGGTAGATAGGGGGAACCGATTACAAGATTCTATATATAATTCCCTCCCTGGGGGATGGACAACAGAAAAGTGAGTGAAGGGAGACGTCAGACAGTATAAGACATGATAAAATAATTACAATTTATAAATTATTAAGGGTTCATGAGGGAGGGGGTAGAGAGGGAGGGGAAAATGAGGAGCTGATACCAAGGGCTCAAGTAGAAACAAATGTTTTGAGAATGATGGTGGCAACAAATGTACAAATGTGCTTGACAAAATGGATGGTTGTATAGATTGTGATGAGTCATCCAAGCCCCCAATAAAATTATTTTTAAAAAAACAGTTCTTTTCTGCAACACATGAGATTGTCATAAATCAGAATAAGCTCGATGACAATTCATTTCCGGTTTTGTTGTGGTTGTTGCTGCTGCTGCTGCTGCTTATGAGAAAGGTGACTGGATGAACAATGATGCTTAGCTTCCTGGAGTAAAAACAAGGAGCAATTGCAGTGTGAGCATTGTAGAAAAGCATGTGTCAAGAATTTATTCATGCCAATTGGAGATCATTGCATAGTAAGGGATACCAAATTGAAAGCATTTAGCATAGGGTAGGTCTAACTCTCAAACTAAAGAGTTGAGTCAGAGAAAAACTTTTCAGGATTTTCATCTGGAGAGGAAGTTAGAATAACAGAAATTGCTGAGAAAATCCAGCAAGGGCAGGGAAATTATGGAATCTTTGGAAGACACTAACTCTTCAAGGGATCAAGGGTAAATGAAATAGAATGAGAATGTGATAGAACAAAAGTCTTTATGTTTGAACCATGACTCCTCTGAGCCATTACCCCTCTAGCTCCCTTTTTCTACTGATCTCACCTGCCCTCTCCTATCTTGAGCTGGAGGAGAGATGTTTAGAGTTTATTGCATAAGAGACTCCAGAACAGGTGCCCACCTTCCTGATATGATCAATGAAGACAAATGTGTGCATAAGCAAATATGGTGAATAAAGCTGATGGTTCCCGGAATCAAAAGATATAGCATCTGGGGTCTTAGATGCTCGAAGATACACAAGTGGCCATCTAACTCAGAAGCAACAAAGACCACATGGAAGAAACATACCAGCCTGTGTGAACACGAGCTGTCGAAGCGATCGGGTATCAAGCATCAAGGAACAAAAAATCATATCATTGAAAATGGGTGAGTGCAGAGTGGAGACTCAAAGCCCATCGGCAGCCAACCAGACACCCCCTTACTGAAGGGTTGTGGGGAGGAGATGAGCCAGTCAGGGTTCAAGGTAGTAACGGAGAAGCATATAACTTTCCTCATTATTAAATACTTCCTCACCCCACTATCATGATCCCAATTCTACCTTACAAATCTGGCTAGACCAGAGGATGTACATAGGCACAGATAGCAACTGGAAACACAGGGAATCCAGGACAGATGACTCCTCCAGAACCAGTGGTGAGAGTGGCGATGCACTGAGGGTGGAAGGAACGTGGAATAGAAAGGGGGAACTGATTACAAGAATCTACGTATAGCCTCCTTCCTGAAGGAGGGACAGCAGAGCACAAGGCGGGAGAGATGCTGGACAGTGTAACATATGACAAAATAATAACAATTTATGAATTATGAAGGGTTCATGAGGTTGGGAGAGTGGGTAGAGGGGGACAACAAGCAGCTGATACTAAGGGCTCAAGTGGAAGGCAAATGTTTTGAGAATGATGATGGCAACAAATGTACATATGCGCTTGACACAATGGAAGGATGGATGGATAGTGATAAGAATTGTACGAGCCCCCCCAAAATTGATTTTTTTTAAAAAGAGAGAGACTCCAGAACAAGCTTAAAGTTTAAGAAAACATGTGCACAGTATAGGAGCATGTGGTAAATGTTGATGAGTAGACTTTCTCAAACATTTTCTGGGCTATATTGTTTCTATACGCTGACCTAGATATCTTTGAAAAGTGTCTGGGTAGAGACGGAGTAAAATGATTAAGTAGGGTTAGAAGAGGGATCATCAGATGTAGAAGATGACCCCAAATAAAAAATTATTGCACAGAAACTGAAAACAAAAGAAGAGGCCCACTGCGTTGAATGCTGCTGTGAGTTTAAGTAACCAAAGACAACAGTGGTCAACACAACTTCAGGAGATTTGGGGGTTAGAAGTCAGCGAGAAAGGATAAATGCGAAGCAAAACATTGAGAGAGTGAATAAAATCTGATGTAATGAGATGCTGAACTGCTTATGAGAGAATTAGGAGAAAGTACATTCGAGTGAGTACTAGGCTGCTAACCACAGGGAGCTTTCTTCACCACATTTGCTTATGCACCCACTTTGTCTTCAGAGATCCTGTTAGGGAAGGGGAGCATCATGGAATGCCAGTTAAATAGAACAAAGTGATCTTGCATTGAGGGAGTACTTGAGTAGAGGCCCCATGTCCATCTGCTACCTTAATACTAAACTTAAAAATATATGTACAAAGATCAATTCCCCCATTGAAATATATTTACATGTGTACATGCCTGTATTAGACCTCTATAAATGTCCTTTGCCTCCTAGCTCTTCCTCTATTTCCTTACTTCTCTCTTGTCCCACTATTATATTCAGCTTTCATTTAGGTTTCAGTAATTCTACATGGTTACATTGCCCTTGATCAAGCCCTGCCACACCTCCTACACTCTCCTTGCCACTGATTTTAGGTCACAAATTGTGCCTTTGTCCCTGTGTTTGTTAGCACCCACTTCCTTTCCCCCACCTCACCCTCTCACTGGTCTCCCCAGGAACTGTTGGTCCCATTGTTTTCTCCTCCAGATTGTTTATCCTATCTATCGTATCTAGATAGACCTGCAGAGATAATAATATGCACAAAAACAAGACAGAGCAGAACAAAGCAACAAATGAAAAAAAACCCAACAACAACAAAAAAGAGAAAAGCCTATAAATACTTTAAAGTTTGTTTGTTGACTTTGCAAGTGTTTTCTAATCAAGTCTGATGGGGTGCCACGCCCTGGCTCCACAGTCTATTTTTGGCATTCACTGGGGACTTCATTGTTCTGCTCCCCTTGCTGTTCTGTTACACACCATTAGTGTTTTGTCTGTGGGTGGTGAGGTCAGATCAGGCACAATTCCCACACTGTGTCTCCAGTGTTGTCCCCCACAGTGCTATGGTTCAGCGAGTGATTTCATGTCTCCTGGTGGGGCCGGCCATATGCATTGGCTGCTCTGTATATCGGCCTCAGGACTTGGTGAGCCAGGATGTGCTCTACTCTCTCTCCCTCCCCCTTTGATTGCTCCCGTGTACTTTGACCAGACATGTCCCTCTCCCTGAGCTATAGATTCAGTGCTATCCACCGAAGTAAATTCTTTTGGGGGAAGGGGACGCTGTCCACGTAGTTGGGATAAGACCAGCCCCTCAGACCTCTCTATCAGTTCCCTGCTTCATGTTGGTATGTTGCATTCATGTCTTGGAGCACTGAGTTGAAGTCATGTCCCTCTTTCCCTGTGGAGATATAAACAACCCCCTGCCCTTGGGAAGGTTAGTGCTCTGTTCCCCACTAACCATGTTTTCTCCCCCACTCCATTTTAGTTGGTTACCATATATATCCCTGGATTGGATCTAGCCCCTGTCATACTACCTGTATCTCACCCCAGGAATGTATTGATACAGTAGATTTTTCACTATGCCTCTTTTGTATTTTTAAGCTCACCTCAGTGGACTCTTGTACTTGTCCTTTTGTGCTTGGCTTACTTCGCTTAGCATAATTTCCATTAATTCTTCCCATGCAGCAATGTGCTTCAAGCATTCATCACTGCTTTTTACGGATGCGTATTGCCACAGTTTTTTAATCCATTCATTTTTTTGTTGAAAATTTGGATTGTTTCCAACTCCTTGCAATTGTGAACTGTGCTGCGATGAACGTTGGAGCACAGATGTCTGGCCGTGGTTTGCTTCTTGCCTCTTCTGGGTATATGCCCAGTAGTAGGGATTGCTGGTTTGTGTGGGAGCTCAATTTCCATCTGTTTCAGATATCACCAAATCGATTTCCATAGTGGCTGTACATACCTACAGGTCCACCAGCAGTGGACAAGAATTCCTATCTCACCACAGCCCCTCCAACCATTGTTACTTTCTGATTTGTTGAATTGGGCTATCTTTGAGGGTGTTAGGTGGTATCTCATGGTTGTTTTAATTGCATTTCTCTTATAGCTAATGATCGGGAACATTTTTTCATATGTTAATTGGACATCCGGATTTCTGCTTTGTGAACCTTCTGTTCAGGTCCTTTGCTCACCTCCTCCGTGGTCACGTAGATTTTTTCTTTTTAGAAGCTAGCAGAGTATTATAGAATTTAATAATAAGGCCTTTGTTGTGACATTGCTAATGATGTTTTACCAGTCCATGGGCTTTCTTATTATCTCGGTGAATTTCTTTGAAGTACACAGGTGTTTTATCTTCAGTATATCCCACTTGTCAATTTGTAACTCATCTGTGTTTGTGCCCTTCCCTATTTCTGATAGCCTTTGTACTCCCTGCATCAAAATTCTCAGGTTTGTCTCAATTCCCTCTTTGATAGCCCTAATAGTTTGAGGTTTTAACGCAAGGTCTGTGATCCACCTTGAGTTAATTCTTGCGCATGGAATGAGATATGGGTATTGCTTCATTTTTCTACAGGTAGACATCCATTTTGTCCTGCACCACTTGTTGAAGAGGGCATCCGCTTCCCTTTTGTTATTTTTATTTTTTGCTGGGTTGTCAGTTCTTTTCCATTGGTCTGAGTATCTGTCATAGAATACCATACGATTTTGACCACTGTGGCTGTTGAATATGTGCTAAAGTCAGGTAAACCAAGTCCTCTCACTGTGTCCTTCTTCTTAAGGAGTTCTCTATAAATTCTGCTCTTCTTCCTTCTCCATAGGAAGTTGGTAATCAGTTTTCCAATTCTTTGAAGTAAGATGATGGTATTTGTATTGGGATAGCATTAAACTTATATAGTACCTTGGGCAGAAGTGACAACTATATTGTCTTCTATTCCACAAGCATGGGACATTCCATTTGTTGAGGTCATTCTTGGTTTCTTGTAAGTGGTCTGTAGATTTCCTCATACAAATCCTTTATTTATTTTTTAGTCAGGTTTATCACTAGATATTTCAATTAGTGCTTGGCTGTTGTGAAGGGTAAAACCCTTTTGATCCCCTCTTCTGTGGTTTTGTCTGATGTATATAGAAGTCTGATAGACTTCTGTGTGTTGATCTTGTATCCTGTCACTCTGCCATATTCCTATATGGTTTCCAGTACTCCCCTTTTGGAGTTTTTGGGATTTTCCATATATAAAATCACCTCATCTGTGAATAATGATAGTTTCACTTCTTCCTTCCCTGGGTGAATACTTTTGGTGTCTTTTCTTTGCCTTATGCTGTTAGCTAGGACCTCCAGTACGATGTCAAATAAGAGTGGGGACAAGAGGTATCTTTGTCTGGTACCTGTTCCAGTAAGATTTTTTCTTCTTTTCTCCAATGACTACCACTTTGGTTGTTGGTTTTTATATATAGTTTGCATTATATTGAGGAATTTTCTTTCCATTCCTATCTTCTTGAGTGTCTTGAACAGGAATTGGTGTTGGATGTTGTCAAATCTATCAATATTATCATGTGGTTATAATTTTTCATATCAACGTGTCAAATAATTCTATTGGTCTTTCTTATGTTGAACCATCCCTGCACCCCTGATAGGAATCCTACTTGGTCATAGTGAATTATATATTTTATGTTCTTTTATTCTACTGGCCAGTATTTTGTTAAGGACTTTTACACCGATGTTCATTAGGGATATTGGTCTCTGGTTTGCTATTCTTGTGGGATCGTTGCCAGGTTTTGGTATGAAAGTTATATTAGCTTCATAGAAAGTGTTTGGGACCCCAAACTATTAGGGCCACCAATGAGGGAATTGGGACCAACTTGAGAACTTTGATGCAGGGAATACACAGGCTATCAGAAATAGGGAAGGACACAAACACAGAGGAGGCACAAATCGACAAATGGGATATACTGAAGATAAAACACATGTGTACATCTAAAGAATTCACCAAGAGAGTAATAAGAGATTCCACAGATTGGGAAAACATCGTTAGCAATGACACATCAGACAAAGGTCTTATTACTAAAATCTACAATACTCTGATAGCTTCCAAAAAGAAAAAAAAACAATAGCCCACTTGAAAGGTGGGCAAAGGACTTGAACAGAAATTTTACAGGGACAGAAATCCGAATGGCCAACAAACATATGAGAAAATGTTCCCGATCTTTAGCCATAAGAGAAATGCAAATTAAAACAACAATGAGGTACCACCTGACACCCTCAAAGGTAGCCCAATTCAAAAAATCAGAAAGCAACAAGTGTTGGAGGGGCTGTGGGGAGACAGGAACTCTCATCCACTGCTGGTGGGCCTGTAAGTATGTACAGCCACTATGGAAATCAATCTGGCGATACCTAAAGCAGATGGAAATAGAGTTACCATATGACCCAGCAATTCCCCTACTGGGCATATACCCAGAAGAGGCAAGGAATAAACCAAGACCAGACATCTGTGCTCCAATGTTCATTGCGGCACAGTTCACAATTGCAAGGAGTTGGAAGCAACCCAAATTTCCATCAACTGACGATTGGATTAAAAAACTGTGGTATATACATACAATGGAGTACTACGCATCACTAAAAAGCAGTGATGAACATATGAGGCACATAGCGGCATGGGAAGAACTGGAGGAAATCATGCTAAGAGAAGTAAGTCAGGCACAAAAGGACAAGTACAACATGAGCCCGCTGAGGTAAGTATTAAAAAAAATTTTAATTAAAAATAAATTTTTTAATGCAAAAGTGGCATAGGGGAAAAAGCTACTGTATACAAACATTTCTGGGGTGAAGACTGTGTAGTATGGCAGAGACCAGATCAAAACCAGGGATGCACATGGTAGACAACAGTGGAGGAGGTGGGGAAAGGAAAACAAAAGGATGAATATAAGGAAGAAAAGGGGAGTGGGGGCACAGGGCACTAATCCACCCAAGGGAAGGGTATTGTTTATATCTCCACAGGGAAAGTGGGACCAGACTTCAACCCAGTGCCGCAAGGTGTGAATGCAATATCCTGGTGTGGAGTAGGGCCCAGCACCAAAAATTAAGTGGATTCCTGCCCCTCCCCAAAAAAGAATTTGTTTCAAAGGATGACATTGATTCTGCAGCTACGGGAGATGGACATATCTGATCAGAGCACACGGGAGCAGATGAAGGGGCAGGAGGAGACAGTGGAACACAGCTTGGCCCACGAGGCCGTGAGGATGATGTTCCTGAGTAGAGCAGCCAGTCCACAGAGAGAACAACATGGCTGGCCTACTATGAGACATGATGCCCCTCAGACTAAGGGCAATACAGGGGACAGCACCGGAAACACAGTGTGGGAATTGCACCTGACCTGATCCCACCACACCGAGGCAAAGCACTGGGGAAGTGCAGTGGAACAGCAAGGGAATGGAGTGGCAAGGTCCCCAGGGAATGCGGAAAGTGGACTTTGGGTCCAGGGCGTGGTGCCCCAACAGACTGGACTGGAAAACGCTCCTAAGGGCCAGCAAACGATCCTTGAACGAACTACAAGCCTTTCTTTTGTGAAGTGTTTTGTTTTGTTCTTTGTCAGTGGTTTGTTTTTGTTGTTTTATTGTCTGGTTGTATACTGTTGCTTTGTTTTCCTCTGTCTTGTTTTTGTACATGTTAGTGTCTCCAAAGGTCTGTCTGAATAGGACAGGCTGGATGAACTATCTGGAGGAAAAACAATAGGACAGACAGTTCCCGGGGGACAGACAGATCCGGGTGGGGGAGGGGGAGGAGGGTAAGGAAGTGGTGTTAATAAACACAGGGACAAGGGAACAACATGGGATCCAAAATGGTAGTGAGGGGGGAGTGACAGGCCTGATGGGGAACGATCAAGGGTAAGGTTGCGTAGAGAAGAGGTATAGCTGTAGCCCAGGTGGAGACGGAGCATGGTGGTGGGGCAGGAGGAAAGTCAAGGGAGATGGAGGAAAGAGCTAGGAGTCAAAGGGCATTTATTGAGGTCTAGACAAAGACATGTACATGCAAACATATATAGGAGGATGGGGAAATAGATCTAATTGTCTACATTTATAGGTTTAATATTAAGGTGGCGGAAGGACCTTGGGCCTCTACTCAAGCACTCCCTCAATGCATGAATACTTTCGTTTATTAAATTGGAATTCTATGATGCTCACTCTCCCGACACAACTGCTGAAGCCAAAGTGGGTGAACAAGTAAATGTGGTGAAGAAAGCTGATGGTGCCCGGCTATCAAAAGAGATAGTGACTGGGGTCTTAAAGGCTTGAAGATAAACAAGCGGCCATCTAGCTCAGAAGCAACAAAGCCCACATGGAAGAACACACCAGCCTGAGTGAGCGAGTGATCCCAAAGGGATCAGTTATCAGGCATCAAAGAACAAAAAATCATCATATCATTGGCTGCACACCTCCATGATAGGATCGCTGAAGACAAATGGGTGCATAAGCAAATGTGGCGAAGAAAGCTGATGGTGCCCGGCTATCAAAAGAGATAGTGTCTGGGGTCTTAAAGGCTTGAAGATAAACAAGAGGCCATCTAGCTCAGAAGCAAAAAAGCCCACATGGAAGAAGCACACCAGCCAGTGTGATCACGAGTTGCCTAAGGGACCAGGTATAAGGCATCATGCAAAAAAAAAAAGAATATGTGTGTGTATGTATATATATATATGTACCACATTGAATGAATATATACCACATTGAATGAAGGGGGAAGTGCAGAGTGGAGACCCAAGGCCCAAGTGTCGGCCACTGGAGATCCCCTCATAGAGGGGTTTAGGAGAGGAAGTGGGTCAGTCAGGGTATGAGGTAGTACCGATGAAGAGCACAGCTTTCCCCCAGATCCTGGATGCTTCCTCCCCCCAACTACCATGATCCGAATTCTACTTTGCAGGGCTGGATAGGGCAGAGGTTGTACACTGGTACATATGAGGGCTGGAGGCACAGGTTATCCAGGGTGGATGATACCTTCAGGACCAAGGGTGTGAGGGGCGATGCTGGGAGAGTGTATGGTGAGTGGGTTGGAAAGGGGGAACTGATTACAGGGATCCACATGTGACCTCCTCCCTGGGGGATGGACAACAGAGAAGTGGGGGAAGGGAGACTCCGGATAGAGCAAGATATGACAAAATAACGATGTATAAATTACAAAGGGCACATGAGGGAGGGGGGAGCGGGGAGGGAGGGGGAAAAAAAGAGGACCTGATGCAAAGGGCTTAAGTGGAGAGCAAATGCTTTGAGAATGATTGGGGCGAGGAATGTATGGATGTGCTTTATACAATTGATGTATGTATATTATGGATTGCGATAAGAGTTGTATGAGTCCCTAATAAAATGTAAAAAAAGAAAAGGGGGAAAAAAAGAAAGAAAGAAAAAAAAATGATTAGAGCAAAGAATGTACAGATGTGCTTTATACAATTGATGTATGTATATGTATGGACTGTGATAAGAGTTGTATGAGCCCCTAATAAAACGTTTAAAAAAAAAATGAAAGAAAGTGTTTGGGAGTTTGCTGCCTTTGTCTATGTTCTGGAAGAGTTCGTGTAGGATTGGTGTCATTCTTCCCTGAATACTTGGTGGAATTCTCCTGTGAAGCCATTTGGTCCAGGGGATTTTTTGTTGGTAATCTTTTGATAACCTTGTCTACTTCTTCTATTGCTATGTATCTGTTTAAATTCTTGACATCCATTGGAGATAGTCTAGGGAGGGATTGTTTTTCCTAGAATTTTTCCATGACTTCCAAGTTGTTGAGTTCATTGGAGTACAGTCATTCTTAGTACTGTGTTATTATATTTTTTATTTCATTAGGGTCTTTTTAAATGTCCCCTCTTTCATCCCCCATCCTTGCAATTGAATTTGTTCCTTCCTTTGTTTAGTTAGGTTTGAGGTTGGTCTGTCAATTCTGTTTATCCTTTCAAAGAACCAACTTTTAGCAGCATTAATTTTTCCATGGTTTTCTTATTTTTCCTCTCCTGAATCTCAGCCCTGATTTTTATTATTTCTTTTGCTATTAATAGGATTCTCCTCTAGACACTGCTCTATTTGCTATACATTTAGTGCCAGCCTATCATGTGTCTCTCCTCCTTTTTCATCTCTCCTTGTATTGCTATGAAACTTCCTCTGATAACTGCCTTTGCTTTGTCCCATAAGTTTTGGTACATCATGTTTTCATTCTCATTGGATTCTAGAAATTTCTTAATTTCATCTCTGATCTGGTCCAGTACAAACTCCTTTTGCAATAGAGAGTTTACAACCACCATTTGTTTTCCCTTGTTTTCTTCATCTTCCTTATGTTGATTCCCAGCCCATGGTACAGTTGTCAGAGAGAGAGGTATGTATGATATCAATGTGCTTAAATTTATGCAGATTCAACTTATGCCCTAGTATGTGGCCTGTCTTCAAATATGTGCCATGTGAGCTTGAAAAGAATGTGATTTTTTGTATTGGGGTGGAGAGCTATAAATATCCTTCATGTCAAATAATCTAATTGTGATGTTTAGATCTGTAGCCTCGTTCAGTTTCTTTCCTTGTGGTCTATCTTTCTCAGAGAGCAGTGTATTCAAGTCACCTACTATAATTGTTTAGCCCGTGATTTCTTTTGTCATCTTTTGGACCATTTTATTGACGTATCCTGTGGGTCTCTTCTTTGGGGAATGTATGTTTAAAATGCTTAGTGGTTCTTAGTCTATAGTTCCCTTAAGCATTATATAGTGTCCCTCCTTATCTCTTTTTATGGTTTGCACTTGAAGTCAATTTTATTCGAGATTCAGATTGCATCACCTGCTTTTTAAAAATTTCTATTTGCTTGGTATATTTTTATCCAGTCTTTTATTCACAGCCTATTTTTGTCTGTAATCTTGAGATGTTTCTCCTAGAGGCAGCAGATTGATGGGTTGTTTTTTTCTAAGCCAGTCTGTTAGCCTCAGCCTTTTCTTTTTCTTTTTTTTTTTTCCCTAACCCTAACCCTAATCCTAAACCTCAGCCTTTTAATACCTGAGTTTAGTCCATTGATTTTCAGGGTTATTACATCCATTATGGACTCTGATGTCATATTATACCGTGTGTGTGTGTGTGTGTGTGTGTGTGTTGTTGTTGTTGTTGTTGTTGTTCTGCCCATACTGGGTCAGCAAGGAGCTTTTGTAGGGCTGGGTTTCTTTTAATGTATTTGAGTTTTCCATGTCTGGAAAGACTCACACTTCTCCATCTATCTTGATAGATAATTTGGCTGGATAGAGTATTCTTTGGTTTGTGTTAATTTCCTTCAATTATTGGAATATGTTATTCCATTCTCTTCTCTTCTTCATAATATTAGCTGAAAAGTCTGAGCGTATTCGTATTTGGGTACCTTTATACGTGACTGATTGTTGTTTACTAGCTGCTCTCATGATTTTCTTCTTTTCCTCAAAGTTGGATAGTTTAGCTATTATGTGCCTTGGTGAGTTCTTCTTGGGATTCAGTCTAGGCAGTTTCTTTCAGCTTCCTGGATGGTTTCCTGGTTTTCATTCATTAAGCCAGGGAAGTTTTCCTCCAAAAATTCTGTCACTATTTTTGTCATTGACTTTATTGTCTGTCTGTAATCCAATAATTCTGATATTGTTCCTCTTTATAGCATCAGACATAGTTCTTAGGTTTTCTTCATATTCTCTGATGATATTATTTGACTTTTTTTCATGTTTTTTAAAGTCTGCTTGGCTGTCCTTTAGGTCGCTGGTGCGGTTCTTTGTCTCCTCCAGTCAGGTGGCAAAGCCCGTGAATGTGCTACTGGTTTTTATTATCTCATCCCTAAGCTCTTGTATTTCCCTTTGGTGTATGGTTTTTATCTCCTGTATCATTTCATCATTTTTCTGTATTGTTTCCTTCATATCCTGTATGAATCCAAACAGAATTCTGAACATTTCTGTGGCAGGTCAATGTCTGCTTCTTCTATGTACATTGTTAGGTTCAGGTCATCTTCTGACATTGTCTTTTGTTTCTCCTCTTTTTACATTGAGGTCATTGGGACTGATTGCTATTTGCATTGTGTTGTTTTAGAGGAAACAGACACCATTTCCCAGAGAGCCAAAGAGCACTGGACTCTCTCTGGGAGATTTGTAGGAATGCTTCCTTGAACTGCTTGAAGTTAATTGCACTATGGGAATTTCCTGCCACTTTATCCTCCTGTGGCTGCACCATTTCCATAGCCAACCAGTATTCTGTTATTTGGAAGGCAAGTTGGATGGCCATCTTAGGGGAAGCTGGTTGGGTTTTTGTGGACTTGCAAGTAAGGTGTTGTACTAAATATCACACAAGAGGCAATTGTGGTGTGGCCCATGACTGGTTGGGGTGCTGCAGTGGACATGCAGGGGTGCCTGCTGCAATGGGAGTGCCACATAAGGCAATGGAATGCCAATTTGGTGTAGAGCACCACTGATGGTGGACAGAATTTCCCTGGTCAGTTCAATCACTGAGGAGGTTGGGCAGAGGTTCCCACAGCAGCATGGAGTGCTGGAGAGTGGTGGCAGAGCTTCCTTAGGCCTCGTGAGGCACTATGGCAGATGGGAGAGAATTCCCTCAGTCACGTGTGACCACAGATGATGGGCCAGATCCCATAGCCATGCAGGAGAGACTTCCCCTGGAAAAAGCCAGGTGGGCTTTCTCCAGTGGCATGTTACACTGCAGTGGGCAGGCAAGCAGGTATGATTTCTAACATAGGAAATTGGGTGGGATTCCCCCTGGAGGAAGGTGAGCAAGATTCCCCCACGTGTTAAGCACTGCAAGTGGTAGGCAGGCAGGTGGGATTTCCCCAGAAAAGGGTGGGTTGGCTTTCCCCAGAAGGAGGTGAGCCGATTTCCCCTCTGCATGTTAAGCTGCTGAAGGTGGATCTCCCATCGATGGGTGGAGGACAGGCATAAATGCCCTAGGATGCGGGGAGTGTCCTGGAGGTCAGCTGTGGCATGTGAGAGAAAAAGGAAGAGAAAAGACAAGGGAAAATAGAGCCCGCTGAGACTGTGGGGAGAAAGAGTCAGAGAAAGAAACAAACGTAACAATATAGCTGAGTCCTGGTGGCCTGACGGTGGGGCTGGAGGGGTTTAAATTCTGTCCCAAGGTGGTGGCAAGCTGTGGCTGTATAGAGAGAAAGCCCAAGGGAACCTGGCTCTGGCCCAGTCAGGGTTAAGGGCAAGCCCTAGCTGGCCTTCACAGTGGCACACCAAAAGCCCACAGCTCCCCAAAGCCTAGTGGATCTGTCCCTACTTATCTTTGTAATGCTCCTCCTGCAACCGGCCTTGTGGAATTTCCCTCTCAGTGACTCTCCTGTGTTGATTTCTGTGGAATCCCTCTGGTTTGTGCTACTCAGTCGCCATCTTGCCAGAAGTCAAGGAAGGATTTAAAGCAGCCTCCAGGTGATTTTTGTATGTGCTGAGGTGAGAGAAGCCTCAGTCTGGGTTCCTTGGAAGTGTTAGGCTGACCAACCCTCCTAATTGTTACAATAAAACTTAAGGATCTTTTAAGAGTGAAGTAGAAGAGAGAGAAACATAGACTGCTATGTACTTTTAATATTGTTCTTAGACCTGAATAGCCGTGGGTGACAACCTTTTCTTCACCTTTCTTTTCTTTTGTCTCATTATAATTAAGAATTTCCCCTTGGCCAAATTTTATGTATGTTTGTTGGTGGAAAGTTTTGAAAGAACAGATCCTGAAGGATTCAGACTGCTAACCAATGCCTATGAATGACAAAGTCTCAAGTCCAGCATGTCCACCTGAAAGAGCTTTCTCCCCTTCATTTAATCATATAGAATAGATTAGGATAGGATCTTACTCATATAGGCAGTGATGTTACATTATGCCCAGTAGTTAGATTCAGCCAGTTCACACCAGTTTGGCCAAACTGAAACCTAATTTTTTGTTGAATTTGGTGAACTGGTTCTTAAAATGACACTTGAAAGCAGGCTCTGAAAGGTGCGCAGGTGGGCAGCCACCCAATGAGGAAATCACAAATTTACTTTACTTGTTTTTAATGTTCATTTGCACAATAATGTTTATTCCATCCATAAGTATAAAAAATAGGTGGAACTAAGCTTGTAATAGTTATTCGTTTCATAAAACTCTTTATACTTTTGAGGAAATGCTGCATCTTTATTCCTTGTGTTTGTGACTTCAGCACACAAACAAAAACTGTAAAGAGAGAAAGTGCAAAATAATCAGAGGATGACATGCTGTCATTCATTTCAGCTTTGTGTTACACTCAAAACTCCCAAGAGATATAATGAGTGAATTATGCAATTACTAAAAGAGATAAAATTATTGTCCAGAAATTACTGTACATTCAGCAGAAGCAGGAACGGAATTTCAAAGATAAGTATAATATGATCAGAGAAGTCACCTAACTTTAATGTATCATACACAATGACTATTTTCTTTTTGGCCTACCTCTAAGAAAATGGGACCCTGTTCCTATAGTGAAAAGATGGTTAAGGATAAATCACACTGTTTGTGGGGGAAAGCAAAGAATATTCTAAGTGAAGGCACCAATCAAAAGGCAATATGAAAATATCTTAAATAACAGTTTTTTTGGGGGGGTCAGGTATTTAATTTTCTTATTAATAGTTAAAAGCTCATAATCTAGTTGTATACACCTCTTTTAGTGTTCTTAAGTATTAACTGTATGAAATAATAAGCTACTTTTTTGGTATATGTATATATACCAAAAGTATATACCATTTCAAGTATATACCATTTATACTTGAAATGGCCATTAGGGCAGGAATCTGGTTATTAAATTTTCTTAGTACCACCACTGAGTACACCTCATAGAAGTAGGAAGTAGCAAGAGAAGAACAGACCTGTGCTCCAGATATCATAAAGATTTGTGTTTATGAAATCTGTAAGGGGGGCAATGAGATAGGGCATGCAAGTGAAAGTGGAGATTTGGACAAAACACACAGAGAAATATTTTGGGACCATACTTCCCAGAATCTCTTGCTACCATACTCAGAAGTTCACCCACCACTGGAGGAATTTCTTGTGCTGGAAGTAAGTAAACACTGGATTGGCCATACTGGCTGGAAAGGCTTTTCTTCCTCCCAGATGACTTTCAATAAAATTCTCGATGTGGTAAACTCATTTCTGTGCCTCTCAAAGTAAATCTTTATTTTAGGAAGGCAAGAGCCTAAACTTGGGTAACAGAAGCAATCATATCTTATCCATCTCTGTTAGATATCTTTCTTTGCCCCAGTATCTCCACTTAACTCCATTCTTACACAGCTGCATCATAGGAATCTGATATGCACTCCCAATGTAAACAATATTCCGTGGGTTTGGCTGATTAAAGACACCACAAGAAAATGAATGGATGTGAGAAAAGCCAAGGTGAGGAACAGGTATGTGGTAGTCACCTAATCTGATGTCAATTTAAGGATTAAGAACGTAGGGGTAGAGTCTAGGCTGTCAATCTGGAGATAGCCAATGAGACTTCCGTGTGGGCATGGCCTTCTCCTGAGAATTCTGGGAAATCTGGTACTTCTTCCTTGGAGGTGGAAGACAGCTCTTTCTCTTTCTGCCACTCTCTGGGAGACATTGCAGAAGACAATCCACACAGCACTCATTTCCCACTCCTCTCACTGGTTCTTGTCCAGTGATGGTAATGAACTCCCACTCTGCTGCTAATAGCTAGAGAATCTGCACGACGCCTCCTAATTTTGTTGTGACTTACATTATCTGCTCATACCTTGGTAAATAGTCACTTCATGAAATTCCCCTGAAATCGCCCACCTTCACTGTGTAATCGTCCTGCTTTCAGGAGTCTGACTGAAGAAAGGTATATCTTATCAATACTAGTATAATACTTGAGAAATATTTGTGGATTGAATCCGTGAAGGAATATACAAGGCAAAAAAGAGGTAAACCTCTCCATGACTAGCATTCATTAATACCTTAATATAAGTGAGTTTTTAAGGTGTTTCAAATAAAGTCAAAAAACTAGTCTGATTTGGGGATCTGGAAAATATGGGATTTGTGTTTTGACATGTCTGCGGTCCAGGCACTTGCTCTGAAGTCACTGGTCATATCACAACATTAGCCCATTAAGTGATGGACAGATGATCCTGGTGGTGAAGCTCAACTGATCCATCCTTTTCCCAAAGACCAACACTATTCATTATGATGACCTTGTTTAGCTTAAAAAAGGAAACGGATACTCATGATCCAAAGGAGAGAAATAAATGATAAAGAGTTTTTTAAAAAAAGGATTTCAACTTCAGAAATGAGTAAACATGGTTGGTAGGAGAAGAGGACTTGCAATAATAAATTAAATCTTGGCTCTTTTGAGTGGTAAAAATATTCAGCTGACTAAAGCTTAAGATGTGGCAATTTAAGGAAAAAGGTCTACTGTTAGAATGAAACCTTGTTAGTACTCAGGAGGCATTTAAAAGATTGTGTTTTTTTAAAAAACATTTTATTAGGGGCTCATACAACTCTTATCACAATCCATACATATACATACATCAATTGTATAAAGCACATCTGTACATTCTTTGCCCTAATCATTTTCAAAGCATTTGCTCTCCACTTAAGCCCTTTGTATCAGGTCCTCTTTTTTCCCCCTCCCTGCCCGCTCCCCCCTCCCTCATGAGCCCTTGATAATTTATAGATTATTGTTTTGTCATATCTTGCCCTATCCGGCGTCTCCCTTCACCCCCTTCTCTGTTGTCCGTCCCCCAGGGAGGAGGTCACATGTGGATCCTTGTAATCAGTTTCCCCTTTCCAACCCACTCACCCTCCACTCTCCCAGCATCGCCCCTCACACCCCTGGTCCTGAAGGTATTATCCACCCTGGATTCCCTGTGCCTCCAGCTCCCATATGCACCAGTGTACAACCTCTGCTCTATCCAGTCTTGCAAGGTAGAATTCGGATCATGGTAGTTGGGGGGGGGGGGTGTGGAGGGGAGGAAGCATCCAGGATCTGGGGGAAAGCTGTATTCTTCATCGGTGCTCAAGTTGTGGTGAGCCGCAACCAAAAATTATTTTCATTGCTACTTCATAACTGTAGTGTTGCTACTGTAATGAATTGTAATGTAAATATCTGATGTATTTTTATTGCTACAAATTGAACATAATTAAACATAATTAAAGCATGCTGACTAATCACCATACAATGTGTAATTATATATTGCAACATATTTATGTGTTTTCCAATGGTCTAAGGTGACCCCTGTGAAAGGGTCATTTGACCCCCAAAGGAGTCACGGAGCTGTTCATCCACCTTATTAACCGGCATGATGCATTTCCTAGTCTTTGCCAAAATTGAGAACCATGATGTGAAGGTTTATGAGAAGCACCTGGAAAACTGACATTTGGGGCCCTCCTGCACAACCACGCCTCCCCCACCTCTCTCCTCACACACATCACCTTATTTTATCCCCCCCCCCCCACTTCAAAACTCCCAGGGGAATCTCTACGCATTCATTGCTATGTAAGCAAACATAAACAAAGGGACCATGGGCATTGTTTGTTTAGAGTAATGACATCCTGGCTGTGTATATGCCCTATTTTTATATCCCCTTTTAAGTTCTAGTACATTTCCCAATCCACTGATCAACTGAGCCAATCCTGGGGCTTTTAAGGTTTTTTTTACCCATCTGCAGAATAGTTTTGTACATCCAGAGCATTTCTTTCACCCAAAGTTCTCTCAGCACATTTTGATTCAGGTCTTCCGATTTCTATTCTGGTTCATCACAGGTCAAATCTTGCTAAGCAAACAGAGAAACAACGCTCATCATCTCTTCCTGTCAATTGCAACATCTGCATTCCCCGCACTACAGACTGCAACCTGAATTTCATTCCACTGTTTACTCTCCTATAAAAAACTGCATAGAATATATATAAGAACTTTCCCTCATTTTTATGGGTTGACATATGCAGTGCTTTCATGTTTAGTATTACATACTTTGATTGCTATTTAAAGTAAGTCATATCTAAATAATTCCCAAACACATGATCCATGTCTTCTGTGAGAGAATGAAACTTCTGCTCTACTGGAGACAGTGCACCATCTACTGAAGAGAGAAAAATGGAGTCATCGGTATCAAATATCAAATGTCATCTGGTTTAATCAGAAGAGTAGTTTGTATGTTAATGTTAATTTTTCTGCACTTCAGTCCCTGAAAGGTTTATTTTTACTCAAGGACACTGAATCTAAGTTCTCAAGGTACGACAAAAGCTAAAATACTTATTGTGCTCAAGAAAAGATAACTAATACACATATAAATTAAAATGTTTGAGTTACACATCATTTGGAATATTTTAAAATCTCCCTAAGCAAATTGTGGATGAGAGAATCATCCTATTCACCAGAAAGATTAGTGAAATAGTTGTTTTAAACACTTTGGAAAGTAAAGCATCTGGTTTTAAACATTCAATAAGAAGGAAATATTGGCAATGGGTTGTTGTATATTCAAGTTTCGTCTCACCTTGTGTACATTAAACTAAGCACCATCACATCAAATTATTCTTTACATGGATGGCCAACATCCACTTTATACATGTTAAGTAAAGAACTTTCTGATCCCTCTTCTCCATGCACACGTGTATTTCTTTACAGTTATGTATCAGTGAATAATCACCTATTTTTTAAAGAAAAAAGTTTTATTGGCACATACTTCACATATCATACAATTGAATAGCTCTATTTTATCGAGAAGAGCTGTATAATCTGGATGAAAAGCTGGAGGAAAACAATGGAACCAACAGTTCTCGGGTGAAATAGGATAGGGGGAGGTGGGGGTAAGGAAGTGGTGTTAAAAAACCCAGGGTCAAGGGAACAACAAGTGATCCAAATTGGTGGTGAGGTGGGTGTGGCGGGCCTGGTAGGGCATGATCAAGGGTAATATAATGAAGAGGTATTGTTGAAACTCTGGTGGGGACAGAGCGTGATAGTGGGACAGGGGGAAAGTCAAGGGAAATAGAGGAAAGAGCTGGGAGGCAAAGGGCATTTATAGAGGTCTAGACAAAGACATGTACATATGCAAATATGTATATGAGGATGGAGAAATAGATCTATGTGTCTATATTTATAGGTTTAGTATTCAGGTGGCAGAAGGATATTGGGCCTCTACTGAAGTACTCCCTCAATACAAGGATACTTTCTTCTATTAAATTGGTATTCTATGATGTTCACCCTTCCAACACAACCGCTGAAGACAAAGCGGGTGAATAAGCAAAGGTGGTGAAGAAAGCTGATGGTGCCCGGCTATCAAAAGATATAGCATCTGGTATCATAAAGGCTTGAAGATAAGCAAGCGTCCATCTAGCTCAGAAGCAACAAAGCCCACATGGAAGAACACACCAGCCTGTGATCACGTGGTTCTGAAGGGATCAGTTATCAGGAATCAAAGAACAAAAAATCATATCATTGGGTGCACACCTCCATGATATGATCGCTGAGGACAAACGGGTGCATAAGCAAATGTGGCGAAGAATGCTGATGGTCCCTGGCTATCAAAAGAGATAGTATCTGGGGTGTTAAAGGCTTGAAGGTAAACAAGCGGCCATCTAGCTCAGAAGCAACAAAGCCCACATGGAAGAAGCACACCAGCCTGTGCGATCATGAGGTATTTAAGGGATCAGGTATAAGGCATCATCAGAACAAAAAAAATCTTACCATAGTGAATGAAGGGGGAAATGCAGAGTGGAGACCCAAATCCCATTTGTCATTCACTGGAGATCCCTTACAGAGGGGTCTAGGGGAGGAGATGAGTCAGTCAGGGTGCTATGTAGCACTGATGGAGAATACAGCTTACATCTAGTTCTTAAATGCTTCCTCTCCCCCCTGCCCTGCCCCCCGCCTCCCTTCCCACTATCATGATCCGAATTCTACCTTGCAAGTCTGGATAGAACAAAGGATGTACCCTGGTGCAGATAGGAGCTAGAGGCACAGGGAATCCAGGGTGGATGATACCTTCAGGACCAGGGGTGTGAGGGGCGATGCTGGGAGAGTGGAGGGTGAGTGGGTTGGAAAGGGGAAACTGATTACAAGGATCTATATGTGACCTCCTCCCTGGGGATGGACAACAGAAAAGGGGGTGAAGGAAGACGTCAGACAGGGCAATATATGACAACATAATAATTTATAAATTATCAAGAGCTCATGAGGGAGCGGAGAGTGGGGAGGGAGGGGGAAAAAGAGGATCTGATGCCAAGGGCTTAAGTGGAGAGCAAATGCTTTGAAAATGATGAGGGCAATGAATGTACAGATGTGCTTTACACAATTGATGTATGTATGGATTGTGATAAGAGTTGTATGTGCCCCTAATAAAACGTTTGAAAGAAAGAGCTGTATAATCATTTCATTGAGTGATCATCTATTGATCCAGATGCACAAACAAAATTCTGAGTGCCATTTCCATCCCTAATGAGTCATCAATCAATGCTCTAATTGAAATCTATGTCACATTTCTCAATCAATCTCATTCTCTTCGTCCCAGCTACCAATGCCTTCATATTCCTTCCCAAAATTTCTCACCGGAATAAATGAAACATCCCTCCAATTAGTCTCCCTGATTTCAACCCTTTTATGTTTTAATCAATTTGCCATATGTAGGCCAAATATTATCCTTAGCTTAAACACCCATCTGTGTTTAACCATCAAGTTATATAGAGATATAACTTGAAATTATTTTTTTAAGTCAAGCATCTTGTTATGAAACAAAAACTGCCGCATAGTCTGATTTTAGCCTCTACCTTCAGCCTATTTCCTGCTACACTCTAGCTCACATTTTACAAGGAGACGTCAGTGAATTGTCACCGTTTCATGGAAAATGCATCTTCTGTCTGGCATCAACACACGGGATTAGATAGTAACAGGGCAATTGTGCCCCACGAGCACATTTGGCATTATGTGGAGACATTTTTGATGGTCAGAACTGAGAAAGTTTATATTGGAAAGCGTAAGACAATCTTTCTGCCCCCAACCTCAATAAAGAATTATCCAGCCCAAATGTAATTAGTGCGTGGGTTGAGAAACCTGATCCTACCCCCTCTTCATGTTTGCAGTAGGGATTACTAATTATGTAAAATATTTATTTTGTATATTTCTTTTAGTAATTGAAACTCCCAGGTTTCAGGTTGGCACTCAGTAATTTAGTTAGATTATATTCCCCTTTTAGTTTGGAACTAAGGAGTCCTGGTGCCATGGTGGTCACACATTGGACTGCTAACTACAGGGACAGCTATTCAAAAAAAGTTACAGCCTTGGAAAATCAAGGGGTAGTTCTACCCTGTCACGATGTTTTTGATCGTGAGGGCTTCTGTTGGTGAGGATTTTGGTTTTCTTTACCTTGAGTTGTAATTTATATTGAAGCCTGTCATCCTGATCTTCATCAGTAATGACTTTAAGTCTTGGCTTTCAGCAAACAAGGTTGTGTCCTTTGCTTGCCACAGGTTGCTAATGAGTCTTCTTCCATTCCTGATGCCACATCCTTTTTCATATAATCCTGCTTCTCTGATGATTTGTTCAGCATGCAGACTGAGTAAAGATGGTGAGAGGGTACAACCCTGGCACACACCTTTCCTGATTTCAAACCGTTCAGTAGGCCCTTGTTCTGTTTGCACCACTGCCTTGTGATCCATTCACAAGTTCTGCACTAGCACAATGAAGTGTTCTGGAATTCCCATTTTTCTCAAAACTATTCAGAGCTTGTTACGATCTACACAATGGAATGGCTCAGCTTCTTGTATTATTTGCTCAGCATAGAGATAGAGACAGGGACTATCCCTTCCTTCTTTCTACTTCGTCTTTGTATAGAAAGGGTGACCCATCTGGTATGGGAAACATTGACTGTCAGCACAGGGTCTAGCATCACAGTAATAATTACACACACACACACCTCCCCACACCAGGACAAACTGACAGACGAGTGGCAGAATACTATACATGAGTTATCCAAACTTTAATACTTTGTTCAGGAATGTTCTTGTTAAAAGATTGTAGTGTTAGGGAAGGGTTAAAAGGTGAGTTTAGATCTGGAGCAGGCCGGAGATCTTGAACAGAGCTCTTGTCTTCTCTTGACTGTGGATACTGAGCTAAGTCCATTTCTGAGCACATCCTCAGCAAAGTGGTCAAACTGTCTGCTCTCACATCCCATTCCAACATCAGAAGCACAGCAGTATGACCCCAAACCAAAAATAAATAAATAAAAATTAGGTACAAATTGTTTATAATTTCTTTGTACTGATCCTCAAACAACCAGTAAAATGCTAATTACCAAAAATCAAAAGAATAAAAAATAATAATTCAAGTATCATGCTGCAATATTGAAAGACTCTATAAGCAAAATGCTGAGTGATGAAGGACGTATCAAAAGAAGATAGAAAGAATATACATCATCATTGTACCTAAAAAAAAGAAAACTAGTTAACATTCAACCATTTCAGGAGGTAGCATATGAACAAGAACCAATGATACTGAAGAAAGAAGTCCAAGCTGCTCTGAAAACATTAGGCAAAAACAAGGCTCCAGTAATTGATGAAATGCCAATTGAAATGTTTCAACAAACTGATGAAGGTCTGGAAACACTTACTCAGCTATGCCGGGATATTTGGAAGCCAGTCACTTGGCCAACTGACGGGAAGAGATCCATAGTTTTACCCATCCCAAAGAAAAGTGGCACAATAGAATGTGCAACTTTTAAAACAATATCATTAACATCACATGCAAGTAAAAGTTTGCTGAAGATCATCCAACAAGTGCTACGGCAGTACATTGCCAGGGAGATGCCAGAGTTAAAGAAAAGATGTGGTTAGGGATATCATTGCTGAAATTATTGAATTCAGCACAAGGCCAAGGTGGGTGAGTCATATGGAATCTAAAAAATCACATGCTTGGGAGAAAAGTAACAGAAGAATCTGAAAATACAATGAGTTCTAGACTGCGTTCTTCAGTGGTACTTCAAAAAACAATGCAGGCCAACGGTGAAATGTGTAAGTAGAGTTAGTTCGACCCAATGAAGTATCCGTTCCTATCATCAGGAAACAGCTAAGATTCCTTTAGGCTGCACAGGCAAACTGGGTACACACTCTACCTGCTTTATCTCAGCTTAATTGGTGCGTTGATTTTATATGACAAGTGTTTTCCCAGATTCTGGTGATTGATTTTGGGGTATATGGACAGAGACTATGGTCATTTCCTTCTTGTAGAAGATGCTGAGGAAGGAAGAGCATCTTGGAGTGGTCCCCCAGCTGTCTGATTTCTTCAGCCACACTATTTGAGTCAGATAAGAGTGACTGTTCAGGAGGTTCACCAGGATGGGTTGGGGAGAGCTGAGGTAGCACTGGGTAGATTGGGAGAGGTGTGCGTCCAGTGCTTCAGAAGCTCTATGAAGGTGGTTTGAGAGAAAGTTTATCATTCATAGAGTCATGAAATTCATTCGAAACTGTCATATGATAGGTTGGGAAGTCAAAAATTCTAAACTAGAACTTTCTGAATTATTACCCAATATTATTTACTTCTTATCAATTAAATTGATCCAGTCACCCTGTGAGGCTGTCTGAAGAAATTCCTGTCCAGCGAGGTTTATCAAATTGCAGAATATGATACCAGAGCATTGTCTCAGTTTCTAACTTGGCTTATCTCCAATCATCCTGGTTTTGACCCTCACTTTGATCCTCTGGCTCCTGTCCCACTCAGCTCCTTCAGCTTGATTTGTTATTATTTTGACCCTGCCTGCTTAACTGGACATTTAACCATCATTGTTCCTGCTGATAAGTCCTGTCTAAGTTCCCCTTTGACATCGTTCCAAGATCCCCTTCAAAACCTAGCATTTCTTCTCCAGGACAGTCTGATCAGTGGAGAACCCCTATCCACATCAAGGCATTGCCTCAAAGGTTTTGAAAACAGAAATAGTTTCATAATGAAGTTTTCTGAGAAGTCCTATATGCTCTAGACTATCTCAATGCCTAATCTAACTATTGAAAAGTCAAATTAATGTTGAAACCATGAAGCCCTTTCTTTGAAATCACAAGTGGCAAGTCTCAAAGAAGACTTCTAAAGTTGACCTTAACGGGCAAAAAAACTTTTGACTCCTTGAAAAAAAAAAATCCATGTTTGAAATCTGAGGCTTACAAATGGTATTCAAACTAAGCTTGTAATGCATTAACACAGTAACAGCATACAGAAGTAATTACAGAATTAAGGAAATACAATTAGGTTTATGTGTTCAACGTCTTCTGAAGAGCGTTGGGATAAAGTTTATCCACGTGGATTTGATTTCAGGAACATGTGTGCATGAGAGCAATGTCTTTCAGATTGTCGGTTTTCAGCAGTCTAATTTCAAATACTCATCTGTACACCCAAGATGAATTCAATTTTTAATTTATTTTAACCCTAATAGGGAAAGCTAAGGACTGCATGTAATATATATATATATATATATATATATATATACAATGTTGCTTCCATGATGTTCCGTGGAGAATGAAAATTTTAGGCTTTGCTGGTTTGGGATTTCTGTCTATATTATGCCATCAGTTCAGAAGAATAACCCCTATTTCCTGTGTCTCCAAATAGAACTGAGTTTTGTATTTGACTTTAAGAAGTTAAGTTGTACCTCCTTCTTGAAGCTCTCTATGACAACCAGCCAACAATGTTTTGTCTTTGGAGCATTTAGATTACTTATTGTTCTTACCATTTTTCTGGCATTGCTTGATTATATGAACCTACTGTCAGACTTGAAAATATTTACCTAGGCAGACAGATTAGCCTATGAACTCATCTTGCAGTGTGTCTTATCAAAATGAAATTCCTTAGGGACTTACATTTATTATTTTAATAATATCTTAGTTCTAGGTTTAAAAATAACTTCTGCAAACTGGTAGCTCATGGGCTACTTCACTACACCAAGGTGATGATTTTTATTTTACATAGTTTTGGGTTACCTGATATTTCAAAATCAAATTATTAGAAGCTCAACATCTTAAAAATGAGAAATTTCAACTCAAATATGTACATGTATAACTTTCTTGCGATGTCTTAAGAGCTAACAGCACCAGGCCCGTCTGGATTCCTGTGTTCCTTTTGTCACTCATGCATCAACAACACTGACATTGATGAGTTTATAGGGAACTTTTGACTCCATTGCCTTCCATCATCTTTCATTCCGTTCACATCCTTCATTTGTCTTTATACATCTTGTACCCAAACACATCTGAGTGTGTAAGTTTCTCTTTATCAAATGGTTTAACCTAAATCTCTTGTGCTTTATTCAGATTCCTATAGCAAGCTTGTCTTCACTGTGGAGTAGTCTCTGAGTGTTACAGCTAACTTTCTTGGCTGCTCGTGAAAAGGTCAAAGGTTCGAACCTTCCCAGAAGCACCTCAGAAGAAAGGCTTGATGAAAACTCAGTCATCAAAAACTCTGTGGGACACAATTCTACTGAGGCACAAATGGACTCACCACGAGTCCGGGTGACTCCACAGCAACCAACTGGTTTGGGTTGTTGCTGGAGGGTCAGCATCCTTCCAGCTGGGTTATGAGCTGCTGATTGATTACCTTCAGCGCTTCAAAGCAACTTCATCTCAAAAGCTCTTAACTATTTGTTTGGAAATAATCTGTATTCTTAAAATTCTGAATTCTTAAAGAAGTTCTAGCTCACTATTCTTGTTCTATCTTTTTGTTTGTTTTTTTTGTGTGTGTGAAATTGACTGCTTATCATTACTGCCTGCTTTATTCGTTTGGCTTAATTTAGAAAGAACAGCATAGTAAACTTATATCTGCCCAGGTCTCAGGACCTGGAAGTGCTGCTGATTTTTTAATTAAAAGTGAGAGAGCTCTTCCACAAGTTTGAGAGCCATCCTCCTGGTGTAAATTATGGTAAATCCGCCCCTGGGAAGCAAGGACTGGCACTACCCGGACCCCATAATTGTCATGCTTTTTCCTTGAATGGGGCGGGAGAAACCATCTGGCACTCATGGAAGGCTAAGCCTGGGAAACCAGCTGTGCAGCTCAGCACATTCTCTTCCAGATCCAGACTGTAAATATGCAGTCGTCTCGTGACACTCTGAGCTAATGGGGTTCAGCTACTAGAAGGTCTGTGGAGGGCAATCAGGTGCTATTAAAAATATGCTAATGGAAGCTTGTGATCTAACAGCAGGACCCCAGTATTTGGGGTTGGCATGGCAACTGCCAGCAGCTAGCTCACACAGACTGGGAACAATGGAAAGAATTAGAATGAGCTGCTTAAATGCAAGTGTTAATGAACAATGTGAAACATGGTTGAGTTTTAGAGAGAATTGTGGTGCTCTGTGATAATCCTTTCTCACCCTCTGCCATGTGTGTGCGTGTGCACACAAACACACACACACTCTGAGTGTGAAGTTAATATCTTTCATTATGCCATGACAATAGAAGGAAAGTCAGTCATTGAGAAGAATGTCATATTAAGCCTGATGGTTTTATAGAGGACCTATGACTTTGTTGAAATCTGTGTGTTTCATATGTGCATGACAGAAGTGTCATGTGTGCATGTGTTTCCTGGCCAAGGCAGCAAGGAGAGAGATGACAGGGAACAGCTTCTAGCAATCTACCAGATCAATAGCGGTACAGATGGCTGCTTTTGCTTTTAGCTTAACTAAATGTCAAAAAAACCCAGGCTCCCTCACAAGCACATATCCAACATGTACTAGAGAGCTACAAAAAGTTGGTGGGACGTTTCCATATCTTTTCATTCCATTTTCCATGAATTCTTAAAGCCCCTCATAAAGAGGTTGAAAGTGGGGCTTGCATGTCAATGACTAGGTAAACAGACAGTCCGCACACATATGTATGCGTGTCTCAATGTGCATTTCTGCGGTTCAGGAGGACTCTGCAGGCTTCATCCTGAGGAAACAAGCATGGGAGCCACACCTGACCTCCTCCAGTTCCCCAGGTGGATTGCCACAAGGTAGAAGGCAGACCTGCTTCCCTCTGTACCCTATTCTGACGCTGACGCCCCCTCACAGGGCGCTGTATTTCTGTGGCTAGGTTTAGTAATTCATTGCAGTAGCCACACACAACGATGCCCAGGGTTTTGAGTGTTATTGGTGAAGTTAACAGGCAACAATTCAGATGAGAAATGCTCAGGATACAGTTGTTCAGTCAGGTGTTTCTACTATCCACACAGGTAGACCTTTCTCTGGCCCTCAGCCACGTGGCCTGGCCTCTGCCCTGCTTAAGCAATGTAACAAAGTTCTTTCAGGACTGTCACTCTGCTATAAGCTCCAAGCTGAAGGCGCCCAGCCGCAGCACCATGGATTAGTAAACCCAAAGCAAAACAAAACACCTCCCTGCCATTAAGTCAATTCTGTCTCATGACAGGGTAAAAATGCCCCTGTGATGTTCCAAGATTGTCATTTGTACAAGAATAGAAAGCCTCATCTTTCTTTCATGGAGCGAATGGTAGTTATGAACTGCTAACCTTAAGGATAGCAGCCCAATTAGTAACCACTGTGCCACCAGGGCTCCTTCAGTAAGCCCAGCTCTCCCAATCAAATTCCCAGGTGCACCCTGCTCTACACACTTGCCTCCTGCCCTAAAGCACTCAGCTTTGCATGCTCTGTTGGCAGGGAAGTCCCCCACGCCATGCTCTGACTCCTGATTCTATTGCTGTCGCTACGTTGCCACTCCTCTGGTGTCGAAGCTGTATCCTAAACCCCGGAGGTTCAATGTATAGGGACCTTGGAGTCCAAAGAACATGATGCATTCCTGGCTCTTCTCTCTTGCTGGTAGTAAAATCCTCCCCTCTTGCTTTCAAGATGGCTCATTTTATACCCAGCAGGATGGCAATAAAAAATACCCCTATTAGCAATCACTCACAGCGGAATCATAAAATCTGATCAGTATCTTGGGAAGACCCATCAGGAAAACAAAGGGCATTGGACAGAAGTGACAGGCTCTGCATTTTAATTCCCTCAATTGGGTGCTGAATGCTTCAGAGTAGACCAGGCTCTGCCACTATTAACTTGAGATCAGAAAGAACAAGATGCTTTCCTGCTTTCCCTTGACAAAGAGTAAACACCCTTGTAAATAATTGCTCATCTTCGGGAGGGGCAACACATACTAAGTTCACTGTGTCCATTAGCCTGCTTTGCTGATGTGGCTGAAGGGATGGCCAGGAAAAAGAAGATGCAGAAAGAGGCTGTCTGAGACAGCTAACGTGGGAATGACTGCAGGAAAATAGGGGTAATAGATCTCTACCAGGGTGGAGTTGCTCCCGTGCTCAAGATGGAAATGAAGCCGTTAGAGCAGAGGGCAGGACTGCACATCTCTGGAGGCTGAGAGTAAAAGGAAACAGAGAGCCAGACAGCCTATGAATTCATTCAGTGTGCTTGGAAACGCAGAGGGAACCCTTGGAAGATGCGTGAAAGCTCAAGAAACAATCTGTATGCAGAAGAGTTGGAGCAGAGTGAAGAAGGAATTTAACCCTGCAAAGATTTGCTTCAATCCCCATTGTCTTTAGCAAGCGGTTTGTCATTTGAGAACACAGTTTTGAAATTATTTAGGCATAACTCCCTTTTCTTAAGTCACTTCCTTCCTTCTCTTTGATACAATAGACCCTTAAAGTAGAACCCAGGGTGGAAAGCTTGTGGCAAGAAGTTGAAACAATTGCTATTGTCCTAAGCACTTTCAGTCTCCCGGGGATTGACAGGTGTTGAGCTACTAAAAGAATAAGCCTATATATGGCTTCACATAAACGACACCTGGGGAAATCAAGGTTTATTGGGCACACCTGACACTTCTGTAAGTTAGGCAGCCCGATGAAAGGAAAGTACTACTGGGCTGTTACTGCTGTTAGCTGCTGGCCAGTCCTCCCCACGCCATGATGGGGTCATGCAAAATGAAACAAAGCACTGCCTGGACCTGCACCAGCTGTAGATTTTCACACTGGATTCCCCTTACCTGAGGTTCAGGAGTAGGTTACCAGGCCCTTCTTCCTAGTCTATCTCCCCTGGAAGTTCTACTGAAACCTGTCGGGCACAACCCTCCACTGACAGACGGGGGCTGCACCAGCGGGGCTCTGGCCAGGAGTCACCCGCAGTGATCCCTCATACCTCAGACGCTGAACTCAATTTGTTCCAGATGCATGTTTCAAACACCAAGAAGTTCGAGAATGGAGCGTATTTGTCCAGTCAGAAATATGGGAAACCAAATAATTGGTTCTGAGGCCCCCAAATTATACTTCCAAACCCATTTTCTGAGACTTTAAATCACAATGGAGGCTTTTAGCCTTCTCGCATGTCACTGTCTGGGATAAACTGTCACCAGCCAGTTGTTTCTGGTTTCTTCCACTTAACAGTCACTTTTTAACCTCTTCCGCAGTCTGGGTTCTTTGTGTTTTAGTTAATGATTTCACACCTTTGGCTACATTAACCACTTTATCACATTCCCCCCAACCCCCCTCCCCCCAAAATGTTGATAGTGTTGAATTAGCCATGTTGTATGCAGCCACCAAATCAAACAAGCGTTGACCCGATTCAAATTTCGCAATGATTTCTTTCTTTCACTTAATCTGGGGTCTCACAGTTTCCTCTTAGCTCTACTGCTGGTATCGCTAACCTTCTTCGAAGCCATGGTTACAATAGTTTACGCAAATAAAACACACCAAAAAGCGCACCGTGACAAGCGTTTCATCACACTGACACGAGCACTATTTGTGGACTGAGAACTGAGCTTACACTGAAGTGTCGGCCACCCTTTGTGTGTGCAGCAGGCCGCCCACGTGACTCCCTCTCTGCCCTACACGTCTTATCAAGGCAGATTTTCAGTTTCACTAGGAAACCGAAGCACCAAACACTGAGTTTCCCCCACACCTCCCAACTTTGCTTTTCCAGGAGTAGAAAGTTCGAGCTTGGAACTGAGGTATCCCTGTACAAGGAAGGCGAGAGTTCTCCCACCGAACCACCAATGCCCCACCCCCGGTCCAATATGGGAGACTACAAATATTCATGGAAAAATTCCATTATTTTTTAATTCCACATTTCCACGAACGTTTTGAAGCCCCTTGTATAACAAGATTGCAGTTACGAAATTGTTGGCGCTCTCAGGTTGGGTTGCGATTGTTAGTTGCCTGGGACTCCATTCTAGTCCGCGGCGACTCTGTGCAGACAGAATCGCTCCGTGGAGTTTGGAAGGCTATGACTTTCCAAAAGCCAATCACCAAACCTGGCTTTGAAGGCACCGCAGGCTGACTCAAGCCGCCAACCTTTGGGCTAGTAATCAAGTGCTCAAACATTTGCACCATCTCGAACCCTCAGAAAAGCCTAAGTCCTCGTCAGAAGCTTCCTTTAAGCTTAAGCCTCTTACTTACTTTGTCTCAGATAATCTTCATTATTGACCACACATGAACCGTGTCATATATTGTATAGGGAGTAAGAAGTAGGGAGAACCTTTCTTGCCAAGAATCTCTAAGCAAGGGAAACTAAAGGTCTGTTTCTTTTTTAATCTTAATAATCATCAAATGCATTGCCTGGACTTAAAACACCCTTATTGTTGTCTGCTCATTAGACTAAATTCTGTATCCTGTTCTGCTAATAGCACTTCCCGTGGAAATGGTCTGGAATTCCAAGATAATTTCACTACGAAACTACATGATTTGAAAGTGTCATCTATTGCTAAGGATGCCTAAATGACTAGTATTTAACCTAAAATACGGCTTGTCCTCTTTGCTTGAGGCTGATCTGGTGGTGATGGAGGTGGTGTGAAAAGAAAGGAACTAAAAAGATTCATTTTGGATTCTTCTAGATGCCCCGAAACAAGCAGCTCAATGATTTCAATGAGTACCAACTTAATCAGTGCTATCACGGTATGAGCTTCCTAAAGCATGATATAATTTATAAGAAACTAGAACACTGATATTATGATATGGGTTTTTGGTTTGAGAATACAAGAGCATCTGTGATTCCATTCCGAAGTATTTGATGGGAGACCTTGGACTGTCCTTGCCATCATCAAGGGTTGTTTTTGTACTGAGACCTCGGCGAGCGCCTAATTGCCCCTGAAGAAGCTGGATGAGTTTGACTCAAAGGTCGTGCACGGTGGAGAGCAGACTTTCTTCTGCAAGAGGGCCTCTTGTGAGAAACTCCCTCATGATCTTGCAAGGCAAGTTGCCTTATATTCTGTTGCCGACAGCAAGGGCGAATTGTGACGCTCCAACCTCCACCATTAGGCTCAGTCAGAGATCATCTGCTCTTTGTCCTATCATGATGGCTGACCTGGCATAAGCCTTGATTCATAAAATGCTCTGTAAGCAAACCTTTTGTACTTTAATCGAGCACACTTCTCAATCTTCTGAAAGACACAAACTCCTGAACGAATCTGTTGCTTTCCTTCCTTCCTCCGCTTCTTTCCCATTGCCTTTTCTTCCGTCCAACTCCACCTCTCAGACGAAAGACTCTACTCACCTGCTGGTGATTTCCTTCACTAAAAGACTGTGCTTCCCCATAACACACTGCCATTGAGTCGATTGCAATTCAGAATGGACTTATAGAGGGTTCGGAGACTGTAAATCTTTATAGGAGCAGCCAGGCTCATCCTCAGCTAATGGGTTTAAACTGCAAACCTTGCAATCTATAAAAGCTTAAAGTCTGAGCACAAGGTTGGCAGAAGCTGCACTATACCACCAGGACTCCTTACAGTTCGCGGTGGGAGCCCTAAATCCAGTAAGCAACCACATAGGTTCAACTTCTACTAAGTTCTTTGTGATGAGTGGCCGGCAATGAAAAAGCTGTGTCTTCAGTCAGTGTACATGCTGCGATGCCCCCAGCTGTCTCATCCGCAAGGACGGGCCTGCAGTAAGGTCCTAGTGTTGCCGGGTTTGGCGGCATGCCCAGAGCAGGGTGGTGAAAGGGCCTCAAAGCTAATCCTGTAAAATGTCCTGGTCTGCAGCAGTGTATGTGTCCCCGTCAAGGTCCCTTTCCCACTTCTGGCGTCTCACCTGCAGCTGTGATGCGCTGATCTGTCTCCACTCATGATTTGGTAACATTTCCCTTGATGCCCAAGCCCACTCTGAGTAGCCATGTGACCATGAGTGCTTGGGACAATGTTATACTCTACGCTTTTGATCTTCTTCATCCTGTCGAGTGATCTGTCCCTTTGTCCTGTTTAAGAGTTAATGAAGGGTCTGTGTGAAATAAGCATGAGATCTCCTTGTCCCCTATCATACTGGGTACCAGCCCAACACAACACATAATACCGTCAGGGCTCATGATCGTCCTCTTAATCTCCTCCATCTCTTCATCATCCTGCAGGTTTCAGCTGGAAAATCACTTCCATAGGAATTTCGAGATTCCCCCCCTCTGTGCATAGGGTTGATGTGTTTCCTATATGCTTCCATAATTCTCTTTGCTTCCCTAGCACTTAAAATTCTTATTATGTTGAATTTTAATTCTCTTTTTAATTATTAGCAGAGATTTTTCCAACTATTTCATTTCTACTTGTGATCACAGTACTCAGCCTGGTGTATGTCACGTAAGTGTGTGATATGTACTACTTGATAAATGAATGGTGGCATCAAACCAAATATCTTTCTCTCCTTGGTACACATTCCTTTGAACACGCTGATGCATACATGTTCAGATTTGATTCCCACCAATTTATTTGTAGAATAAATAATTACCCATAGCATACAGTGAAGCTCTGGGATATTAAGCCAAAGGTTGGTAGTGGAGATCCACCCAAAAGTGCTGAGGGCGAGAGGTCAGGTGATCTACTTCTTTTAAATCAGCCATGGAAAGCCCTGCAGAGCACAGTTCTCTGAATCACTGTGGTCACTGTGAATCTGAATCAACTGGCAATAACTGGTTTTATTTTTGGTTTTATGAAGAGTCAGACACCAAAATCAGCAACTCACTTAAACAAGTAGACGATAAACCATGAAGCATGGTTTGTGCAATACTGAAGGAAGAGAGGGCTTCACACAGAAGAGGGCTAACCAGCCTCCGTTTCCCGTGCCAAGAGGGACACATTCTCACTGGATTTATCACTTAGGGGGTCATGGTTAGAAATAGTATCACCAACAATTTCAGCTGAGTGTTGAAAATGACAGGATCTATGGGTACATGCATTGGCGATGGCTTCTTTTAATCACATTTCAAGGTCTCGGTGAAGAGTCAGGTGAACCCTGGTGGCGCAGTGGTTAAGTGCTCAGTCAGAGGTTCAAGCTCATTAGCTGTTCTGCAGGAGAAAGAGGTTACAATCTAACAGTATAAAGAGTAGCTTATGAGAGAGGGAGGGAGGCGGAGAGGGAGGGTGAAAAGAGGATTCCAAGGCTCAAAAAAAGAGGAAATGTTTAGAAAATGATGATGGCACCATATGTACAAATATGCTTGATGTATGGATTGTTACAAGAGCTGTTTAAGAGCCCCCATTAAGATGATCTTTTTTTTATAAAAAGAGTATCTCGTGGTGGTGGTTTTTATACTTTAAGAAAATGATTTTGTTTTTGTACTCTTTATGAAAGGGAGTAGGCATTTTCATGTCTATTGTAAGAATACTTAAGTGAGCATTAGCTTTTACTAAAGCTAAGCCTTCCTGTGACCCCCGAGAAAGACTCTAATTTCAATGGCCCTGGAGTCAGGACGGTGGTAGAGCTTTTCAGGCCCCATCACGCAGCCTCCTGTGAGCTTGTCTCATTTAGCTCCTTGGGCTTTTCAGCTGGCTCAAGAAACACTGTAAGATTGCGAGAGTGCACTCTGGAGAAGGGTAATTCTGTGAAGGACTAAAGAAGCCCTCCCAGCACCGAAGTGTTACCGGGAGCCCTAAAACCTTTACATCGGATGATAATTATTCCTGAAGTTCCTTGGCAGCCCTTTCCAGTAATTATCATGTAATCTGCAAGGCATGTAATGTTTTCAAAACAAGCATGAACAGAAAAGAAAGCTAATGAGTGCCTCTCCTTTTTATTTGCATAGCCCCGCTCCAAGGCCAAGGGGAATGGAGATTTAGGTAGCTCCAGGTTGTGGCCCAAGAGTCCCTTTCTATGGGGCGAGGTTCCCTCTCTAACCACCTGCCCTTGTAATCTAATCATTAAAGGTTTCTTTGCCAAGTTGACTCTAAAGCCTGATTCTTTGTCTTTGTGCTTTGTTTCCTCTCAGACACAGCAGGTGGGTCATGTATTTTCTAGGTGAGATAGTCAAGTGAGTTTTGAAGATTTTAAGATTAACTTGGGCAAATTAACTTGTCAGTCTTGATGGATGAGAGGCTTTTCAGTTTGCTTAGGTTGCCATGTAGAAGGGGGGAAATCTGGTTACACAAATCCATAATCCCTATCAGTTCTCCTCTAGGCTCCCAAAGATGAGGATTTCCCTGGAGGACACTATTGTGATTACTTATCCTCCCTACAGCCACCACTGCCCTGGTGTGAAATACAACCCCAATGTTTTAGGAAGCAAAGCACCGCACAATTTTACAACCGAGGGCAAAAGACCAAGAAAGGCAACCGATGTGGCTAATTTGAAGAGATATTAAAGGAAATGTAATTTACAGAACTATAGCCCTCTCCAGCAGGCAAGAGCTAATTTAACAGCAGTCGTGGCAAGTCACGTGTCAGTGTTAGATGGTGGATAGACTATTAACTTTGAGGGACTATAGAATAAAGGGTCAGCATCAGTCCCCTTGATAGTCCAGTGCACATAGTGTATCCTTAATAGTGAATGATGGATGTGGCCTCTTTTCCATAGAAAAATCTAAACTGTTCCCTGGGCAGTGGAAGGGAAAGATAATTAAGAACCGAGTTTGTGAACCTGCAGGCTACAGCCCAGTCACCACTCAGTACCAGCTGTGCCTCTGTGGTACCCTGCCCACCCCCCAACTCCAGGATAACTCCACTCTAGCCAAAAAAGGAAGACATTTCTCTTCAACCTTCTATCCTCTTGGCCGACTGACTCCTTCCCCCCCCCCCCCGCCCCACCAGACAAAGCAGCTGGACTCAGTGTACAGCAAAGACAGTGCTTGGTGTCACACTAAAGACAAGAGGGTAGAGAGTTTTTGTTTTGTTTAAAATAAAAGTTTTGGTTTTGTATTTTGGTTTCATTCATAAACCTATCTACATAAAATTTGAGAAAACTAGAAACAATTAGAAAAGTTACCCAGAATTCTATAGCTCATAATTACTATAGCTATAATTGCTATAGCTCATAATTGTTAAGACTTTTACATTTCCTTCTTGATTTTCCCCCCCTAAAGTCCCCAAACCAAACCCAATGCCACTGAATCCATTCAGACACATAGTGACCTATCGGGGTTTTCAAGGCGATGAATCTTTCTGCAGGCAGACAGCTTCATCTTTCTCCCACAACGCAATTGGAGAACTTGACCTTCCCACCTTGTGGTTAGCAGTCCCACGTTTGCCTGACCATGTCACAAGGACTCCCTGAGTTGTGGGCTTAGAGGACATACGCTTTGTACATTATGTTCCCACTTATCATTAAATTATCATTTCCCCCCCCCCATGATATTATTATTGTCTCAAAAAATATAACATCCATAGGATGGAAGAGTTATAATTTAAGTATGCATTGTTTATACTGACAACATGAGATTATTCCTAATGTATCTCACGACTCATCATTATCCATAGGAAATAATGCATCTAGCATCTCTTTCTTGAAAATGATTTTCAAGAAACTAACAATAATTAGTATGAGAAAAAATTTGATTGTGTGAGGATTGCACAACTGTTCTTAGTGTGATTTCACTATTAAGTTGTGTGATATATAAAATACATGCCATTAAAATTATTAAGAAAACAAAGTCAAAGAAAAATATTTCTTATGGAAAACTTTTGTGGCCTAGAGCTAAATAGATAATTTTTAGAACTAACACCAACATTTAAAATATATAAAGGAAACAATTTATAAATTGGACTTTATCTGACTGAAACAAAAACTTTTGCTCTGCTTAAGATGCTTCCAAGAAAATGATGATACCATCAAATTGTGAGTCTGACAAAGTATTTGTGTCCATAATACAGAAAGAACTCTCAAAGCTTAACAATTAGAACAAAATTTCAATTTTTAAAAGTATACAAAGGACTTGAGCAGACACTTTATTAAAGAGAATGTGAGGACAGCAAATGAGCATATGCAAACATGCTCAGTATCATTCACAATTGACTGAATGCAACTAAAACCATAATGAGAACACTGTACTCTTATCAAAGTGATTAAAATACAAAATACTTCAATGCCAAGTGCTAGTTTGGAACTGGAACTCTTGTTTGTTGCTGGCAAAAAGGCAAAATTGTACAACCACTCTGGAAAAGAGTTATGCAGTTTCACATGAGCTAAACATATCCTACTAGCTGACCTAGCATCCCATACTGAGTATTTATCCTAGAGAAATGAAGTATTTATCCTAGAGAAATGAAGAATTATGTTGACCCAAAGGACTGTGCGCATCATTTCATAACAACTTAATTTATGATAGCCTGAAGCTGGAAATAACCTAATGCCCTACCATGGGTGAATGGATAAGCTAATTATGTTAAATCCATATAAAAGGAGCAAGAGAAGTGTGTTAGTCTAGGTAGACTAGAGAAACAAATTCATAGACAAATATGTATAAGAAAGAGCTTTATATATAACAGCAGTTAAATGTTGAAAAAACATCCCAGCCCAGTCCAGGTCAAGTCCGTAAGTCCGATATTATCCCAATGTCCAATACTGATCTGTAAAGTCCTCTTGAGACTCAGAAAACACATGCAATGATGCCAAATTCAGGACAATCACAGGCTAATGGGTGGAAAGTCTTGTGGATCCACTGGCACTGTAAACATCTCAGCACTGGCAGGGGTCTCCACGGGGATCCTCCAGTTCCCAGGACACAGGGTCTATCAGCCTAGTGACATCTGCCTTGTCTGCAGAGTGTCTCTCAGGGAGTGAGCTGAGAGAGAAGTGTCTCCCACCTCCCAGAAGGAAAAAGCAGGAGTAGCCAGAATTCTCAGGAGAAGGCCCTGCCCACACGGAGGCATCATTGGCTATGACCCGATTGACAGACTAGACTCCATCCCTTCACTCTTGATCTCTCAAGTCCCAAATTGACGCCAGATTATGTAACTACCAAAAGAAGGAACCCGGAAACATTACACATTGTATGATTCCATTTATTTGGCATTCTCAAAGAGATTAAACTGTCATCAAGGAATACATGCCAATGGTTTCCAAAGGTTTGGGATGAAGATGACTTTAAAGGATAGCAAAAGAAGGATTTTTGTGTAATGGAGCAATTCTGTATTCTGGTTGTGAGATGATTACATGAGTTTACACATGCGTTGTCAGCTAAGCGTTGAGTGCTCATCACTAGGTTGGCAGTTCAAACCTACCAGCTGTGCCCTGGGAGAGATTTGAGTCTCTGTTCCGGTAAATATTTATAGCATTGGAAACCCTATGTAGAGTAAGCTAGGGGTTGAAATCAGGCAGTGTTGTTTGGTATCTCAAAAAGGAGTCAATTTTACTATATAATTTTTAAAAGAACTTGCCGATTTAAAATAATTTTTAGGGTAAATCTTGAAAAGTTGTTTAACTGGGGAAAGTAGCCAATCATAGAGTGGAAGAGCCATGAAGATCTTAATTACCTACTTAACTCATGCCACTTATGTGGAAACTAACATGTGAGGAATTGCCTGCTGAAAGTCATGAATGAGTCTGAAATGAGAAAGAAAAGTCGCACCCTCCTGAGTTAGTGCTGCTTCCATTAAGGGAAAGCGAAGCACAAAATGAAGAAACAATTGAAATATGTGATGTAAGGAGCAATATGATGATTTTATTCCCATGAAAACAGGCTTGAGAGGGCACGATGGTAATACAAAAGCAGATGGAAATTGCAACACTGTACTTTGGAAAATCAGTCCCAGTCAGCATGAAATATTATTTTGTAACCATGCATTCTCCTGACCAGTAAGCAAACAGGCAAAATAATGCAGGCTTTTGGCTTCCAGTGCTGTGCCAGGGAAAAGAAGTTCAAAAGGTTGGTTCATGCTTGGCTGATGAAAACTTCCAGATGGACAGAACACACACACACACACACACACACACAAATAAGTTTTAACAAGAGTAAAATTCTAAATCTTTATAGATTTGCATGATCACTATCAAAATGAATAAAACTAAATCAATTCAATTTTTCATGTCCTTGAATTATTTATTGGCTATGTGAAATTTTGTAATGTTAAGAGTCTTAAGAGATTTTTTTTCACCATAGTGATGATTAAAGTTGTGTGTCAACTTGGCTGAGTGATGATTCTCAAGGGTTTGACTGTTAAAGTGTGGTTTGGCAGATATGTAATGATTAAGTCACCCCCTGTGATGGGATATGATATAATGTAATCACTTGAGTTGTCATATGACCTCTAGCTTATGGACTTGAGCCAACAACCTGTCATATTAACTGCCAATTTTAGGATTTGCTCTTCTCTGCAATTAATAAAGCTGCCATATAATTTACCAATCTTTCATTTGTCAGCCTTTATAACTACATGAGTCAGAAACCTTAGGATTTACATCTGGCCCAGGGATTTGGGACTTGCTAGCCACTACCTTTCTGTCTTAGAAGAAGTTCAGCCAGACTGTTCCTTAGGATGCGCTCTGGATGCAAGGATGGTGAGACTTCCTCTTACATACTTTGGACATGTTGCCAGGAAAGGCCAGTCCCTGGAGAATGGCATTATATTTGGTAAAGTAGAGAGGCAGCTAAAGGATGAGGGTCTACAAGAAGATGGGTTGACCAGTGGCTGTAACAATGGGCTCAAGCATAAGAGCAATTGTGAGGATGGGCCAGGACCAGGCAGTATTGTATTCCAGTGGGTATAGAGTTGCTGTGGGTCAGAACCAACTCAATAACACCTAACAACAGTTTCTACAACCATATTTCCTTGAAATAAGTCTTTCTGTGTATATATGCATAGATATAGCTTTCACTGATTTTGCTTCTCTAGAGAACCCAGCCTAAGATACCAACAGTTATAATATTTCATAATTATTAAATGTGCCATTTATGTTCAGTGTATTTTTCTATTTTGATTAAGATTATAAAAATCATAAAAGATATGATAGTTTTAACTTAGATATCAGTTTAACTTAGATATCAGCATCCTCGCAAATGTTTGCACACTTTCCCATATTTTCTCAGGCTTTTCATAGACTCTCAGGGTAGTAAGAAATAATAAACATCCTTTAAGTAAAAAGAGACCCCACAATTTTAAATAAATTTACCAGTAAATAAATATGCAATTGTATTCTCAATTTCTAGTAGAATATAATAATACAATACATTGTATAATATTAGCTCAGTCACATTGTAAAATTTGAAATCTTCCTAAGAAAGATTATATCCAATGATACCGCGGTGGTCAAAGTCAATTCATTCTGAATTTGTGTTGGAACACTGAAAAGTTTGCGAATATATATATTTTTTATATTTTTACAATAAGAAATAAAGGAAAACCAAATAATTGGTTTTAAGGCCCCCAAATCACACTTATAAATGCATTTTCCAGGACTTCAAATAACTCTGGAGGCTTTGGACCCTCTCGCCTGTCAAGGCCTCAGAAACACTATTGCCCTCAAGTTGTTTTTTAATTTTTCCAAATTAATAGTCACTTTTCAACCTTTTCCAAGGTCTTGGTTCTTGCTTTGTGGTTAGCGGTTTTACACTTTTCACTACATAAGGTGCTTTTATCACATACACACACACACACACACACACACACACCCCAAATGTCAATAATTTATTCGGCCACCAAATCAGACAAGAGGCAACCTGATTCAAATTTTGCAATGATTCCTTTCTTTAACTCTACTGTGTTTCTCACAGTTTTCTTCTTAGCTTTATTGCTAGCATCACATTTATCAGAGCCACGGTTGCAATACTGTACACAAACAAAGCACAGCGACAAATGTTTGCACACACAAACTCAAGCACTGTATGCTGTCTGAGTGAAAACAGCGCTCAGACTGAAGCGTCACTCCTCTGTGTCCAAGACAAGACACCACACGTGAATCGCTCTCAGCTTGTACAGGTTTTTTTCAAATCAGATTTTCAGTTTGACTCTCAAGCAGCCACTTCGTTGTCCAAGTAATGGAAAGTTCAAGCGTGGAGTCATTGGACAGCCAAGGCATCATGGTGTCTACTTTGCATTATGGCAAGAAATCTGTCCTTAGTCAAGTCACTACCATTGAGTCAACAACATCTCACGTTGTTGTGAGGTGCCATCGCGTTGATTCCAATGCAAAGCGACCCCATGACAGCAGGACAAAACACTGTCAAGTCCTGCAGCATCTTCACAGCTCTTCTTATATTTTGAGCCCATTGGTGCAGCCACCATGTCAATCCATCTTGCGGAGGGCGTGCTCTTTTCCACTGCCCCTCACTGTAGCGAGCATGATGTCATTCTCCACAGATTGGTCTCTCCGGACAACATTTCCAAAGTACGTGAGATGAAGTCTTGTTGCACTTCTTCCAAGACCTATTTATTTGTTTTTTGGCAGTGCATGGTACCTTCAATATTCTTTGCCAGTCCATGAATTCAAATGTGTAGTTTCTTCACAGTCTTCCTCACTTAGTGCACAACTTTTATATGCATATTAACTGATTGAAAATACCACGTCTTGAGTCAAATGTACCTTCGTCCTCAAGATAACAGTTGAAAAAGGTTTTGTGCATCAGACTTACCCAATGCAATGCATCATTTGATCTCCTGACTGCTGCTCCCATAAGCATTGATTATGAACTCAAGCAAGACAAAATCTTTGTCAGCTTCAACCTTTTCTCCGTTTACCATGATGTTACCCAGTTGTGAAAATTTGGGTCTTTTTACATTGAGTTGTAATCCAAAACTGAAGGCTGAATCCTTGATTGCCTTCAGCAAGTGCTTCAAATCCTCCTCACTCTCAGCAAACACAGTTATATCATGTGCAAACCACAGGTGGTTAATAAGCCTTTCTCTGATCCTGACGCCACATTCCTCTTCCTGTAATTTAGCTTCTCTGATGATTAGCTCAGCATGCAGGTTGAATAAGTATGATGAGAGGATACAACCCTGATGCACACCTTCCCTGATTTTAAAACATGCAGTATTCACTTGCTCCGTTTGAACAACTGCACCTTGATCCACATACGGGTTCCTCATAAGTATAATGTAGCACTCTGCGATCCCCATATTTTTTCAAGGTTGTCCATAGTTTACTATGGTCCACACAGTAAAGTGCCTTGGCATAATCAATAAAATACAAGTAGACATCGTTATAGTATTCTCTGCTTTGGACCAAGATCCATTTGACATTAATAATGGCATCCCTTGTTTCATATCCTCTTCTGAATTGGCCTGAACCTCTGGCAGCTCCTTGTCAATGTGCTGCTGCAACCATTGATGAATGGTCTTTAGCAAAATTTTACTTGCATGCAATACTAATGACATTGTTTAAAAATGGAGCATTCTGTTGGCTCACCTTTATTTGGAATGGGTACCAATATGGATCTTTTCCTGTCAGTTGACTAAATAGCTGTATTCCAAATTTTCTGGCATAGATGAATGAGTGCTTCATCAGCTTGTTGAAACTTTTCAATTGGTATTCCATCAATTCGTGGAGCCTAGTGATTTCGCTAAGGCCTTCAGTGTAAATCAGACCTCTTCCTTCAGTAGTACCATTGGTGCTTACTCATGCTACCTCCTGAATGACTGGATGTCAACTAGTAGCTTTTGGTGCAGTGACTTGGTGTATTCTTCCCATCTGCTTTTGATTTTTCTTGCATTGTGTCAACATTGCAACTAGAGGCTTTAGTTTGTTCAGTTTAAAACATGCTGAATGGTTTTATTCCCCCTTTTTGGTTTTCTAACTCTAGGTATTTGCACATTTTATTATAATATTTGACTTTGTCTTCTAGAGCTGCCCTTCAAAATTTTCTGATCACCTCTTTGACTTCATAATTTCTTTGATTTGCATTAGCTACTATCATTAAGAACAAGTTTCAGTCACTTCTGACTACTTGAATCTTTTCCTTGCCTGCCTTTCTAATGACCTTTGACTGTCTTCATGTTTGATGTTCTTGATGTCATCCCACAGACCATCGGGTCTTCTGTCATTAATGTTCGAAGTAGCCAATGTGTCCTTGTGATATTCTTCAACTTCAGGCATGATAGACTCTAACCCTATAATGCCGAGTATGATATTTTCATAACATTTGATTACATGTATATATTAATATATATTGATAACTATTAAAGTAAAGAATAAAAATAATTTTTCCTGAAATTAAAAATTCAAGCATTATAGGGCTAATATGTGCTTTGGCTCTTGTGGACCTGTTTAATTTTGTTCAGTTCACCCTAAATTTACATTTGAGCAATTGGGGGTCTGCTCCACAGCAAGCCACTGGCCACATTTTCGCTGCTGACATGGAGTGTCTCCATTGTCTCTTCCACAGGTGTAATCGATTTGATTTCTGTGTATTCAACCTAGAGAAGTCCACATGTTGTTGTAGAAATGAAGAAGGGATTGGTCTTGCAAAAATTTATTGTGTGATCTCCGGCTTCATATCTATAACCAAGACCATACTTTCCAACTACTGTTTCTTCCTCTTTGCTTCCGAATTTTACACCCAATTGTCAATAATTATCAATACATTTTAAGTGCATGTTTGATCATTTTTATACTGAAAATCTGGTAGAATTCTTTGTTTTCTTTATCATTATCTTTAGCGGTTGCCACATGCATTTGAATATTTGTATTGACTGGATTTCCTTGTGAGTATTTGGTATCCTATCACAGATAGCATGTGCTTCAAGACAGATTTTGAAATGTATTTTTTTGAGAAAAAAAATGCCATGCCATTCCTCATGAATCTGTCCTTCACAGCATAGTAAACAATATGACTGCCTGATTGAAAATGACCAATACCAGTCCACTTCAGCTGACAAATGCCTCAGATATCTTGTGTGTGTGTGTGTGTGTGTGTGTGTGTGTTCCAATTTAGATGATTTCCAACCTTCCTAGATTCGTATTTTGTACATCCCAAATTCTAATTACAAATAGATAGCTGCAGCTGTGGTTTTCTCTCCTCATTTAGCATTGTGCCCCAGCAGCAAATGAAGGTTCCAAGACTTGATTCTCTCCACATCATTTCCTGGACCCTATGAGAAGGCAGTCTTCCTCGGTCATTTTTGGAGTGCCTTGAGACCTGAGGGTGTCCTCTCTTGTCACTATCACTGACAATATTTTGCTTCAGTGTTTAATTCCCCTGGAGTAGACAGCCTAAACCTCCTTCACTGTCCTTAGTCTGGAAGCTCCACTGAACCTGTTTACTTTTCATGACCTTGCTGCAATTTGAAGTCATGGTGACAACGCATCCATCCAGTCCCACAGCAATGCATGCCATCACTGTACAACAAACTGACAGACAAGTGGTGGATTCCGACTCATCCACTCTACAAAGTCCGTCTTGCCTTACCTTGGATGACTTGCAATATCTTGTTTACCTGCTGTGTGATTGATTTTATGTAAAGAAGAAATTTAAATGTTTAACATTTATAGCTGTGGGAATCTCTAAAGATCACTTTTCCCACCTTTGTAGATGAGGAAATTGAGGTGAAAGACTCACACAACCGCGTTGTGGCTGCACGGTTTTCTGGGGGCCATCCTGCCTTCCTTCTTGCCTCCGTTTTCTTCAATGGCTCCCCCTAGTGGGCTACTAAAATTAGAATTTTTCCTGACTAGTCAGAAAAGCTTCCAGCTGATCATCTAACCTAGTAGTATTATCTGAGAACAAACAGCATATTTGCCTTTGGAATTTCTCAGGCATTGGGTTTTGTGGTGGAGGAGGATAGTCAGGGTGGTCAGTTCTCTGAGGTAGACAGCTATTTAAACTCTGCCACTGTTTTATGAACTCCAGATATGTATAGTATAATATAGTGTAATTCTCTATCATTATAACCATTGCTTTCATTTTCAATTTTCAAACAATGTAAAAATTCCTCATCTCTAAATGCAAAAATATAAGAAAGGTATTAAGGTCATACAAAGGTATTAAAAGACTGCTGCTTGTTTCAAAATTTTGACTTTAGGTTTTAACTGTCACATTAGGAGATAGATTGAATCAAATAAGGCAGAAAGGAAGAGGTCATGCTATTTAACTCTGAGGTTTTTGGAGAAGGGGATGGTTTTCAGACTCTAAGCTAAAGCTCTGGGAGTGTTGCCTTAGAATTGATATTAGCTAAGGATAAATTCAGCTTAGGTTTATCTAACTTCAGGCTAATTATTGGGCTAAACATGAAAGGATGTGACATTTTTGGTTGATAAAGGCTTGATGTGCTTTTGTATAACTGTGCCAGACCCATTACTCATTGCTCTCACCCATCTATTTTTTAAAGAATTATCACAGGTTTGTCCATTTTTGCTCTTTATTGGGTGTCTGCAGAGCCAGATAATCTTCTAAAAGACAAGAGAGAAATTATTAAATTTGTCTATTACCTACAGGTATGCCAATACCATTTCAGTATTTGGCTCATGGAAAAAATGTTAATAGCTCATTTGAAAAATAGGTTTAGCTATGTTTTCAGTAGAAACAATCAGATTAATTTCAGAGAGAGAGATTTACCAGTGAAGTAGGGATTTGGTACTGGAAGAAAACAATGCAATGAGTTGTTCATATCGCACACTTGACATGGATTGCATGTAAGGTCTATCTATGTGAATGTCAACTTGTAATTGCCAACAAATGTTATGAAAAATGAATAAATTAATGATGGTTGTTTTCCACAAAATAGATTATCTATGCTTACAAATACTTAAAAGAATATTGAGATGATATTTAAATCATTAAAAATGTAAAACATTTTCCCAATTAACTTTGTCCAAATATGGAATATCAAAATGATTTTAAAAATATTAAATAGCATAAATTTTAAAAATATCTACTTCCCAGGTTTCTGTGCAAGCAGAAGTTGCAAATTATTAATAAGGAATCTATTGGGTGGCCTGATAAGGCATCTGAAATTCTTCCAAACTCTAAGTATCAATGATTCTGTAGTAAAAATAGAGCCTCCTGCTAGAAATTAAGTATATTTTCCTTTTCTTCTCCTATGCAAATCATTGATAAACACACTGATAAAAGTGGATGTGATTACTAGGGGTTAAAGGGCATTTATAGAGGTCTAAATACAGGCATGTACATATTTAAATATATTTATTTGAGAGGATGAGGAAACAAATCTATGTGCATATATTTATAAGTTTAGTATTAAGACACCAGATAGACATTGGGCATCCACTCAAGTACTCCCTCAATGCAAGGACATTTTGTTACATTAAATTGGCATTCAGTGATGCTCACCTTTCCAACATGATTGCTGAAGACAAATGGGTGCATAAGCAAATGTGATGAAGAAAGCTGATGGTGCCCGGCTATCAAACGATATAGTGTCTGGAATCTTAAAGGCTTGTAGGTAAACAAGCAGCCATCTTGCTGGGAAGCAACCAAGCCCACACTGAAGAAGCACACTAGCCTGTGTGATCACAAGGTGTTGAAAGGATCATGTATCAAGCATCAAGGAACAAAAATCGCATCATTGTGAATGAGGGGGAGTGCAAAGTGGGGACCCAAAGGCTATTTATGGGCAAATGGACATCCCCTTACAGAAGGATCTCAGGGAGGAGACGAGCCAGTCAGTGGGCAGGGTAGCAATGATGAAACATACAACTTTCCTCTAGTTTGTAAACGCTTCCTACCCCCAACTATCATGATCTCAATCCTACCTTACAAATCCAGCTGGACTGGAGGATGTACACTGGTACAGATAGGAACTGGAAACACAGGGAATCCAAGGGGGATGATCCCTTCAGGTCCAGTAGTGAGAGTGGCACTACCAGGAGGGTGGAGGAAGGGTAGGGTGGAATGGAGAAACTGATTACCAAGATTTACATATAACCTCCTCCTGGGGGACGGACAACAGTAAAATGGGTGAAGGGAGACGTTGGATGGTGTAAGATATGACAAAATAATAATGACTTGTAAATTATCAAGGGTTCATGAGGGAAGGAGGAACAGGGAGGGAGGGGGAAAATGAGGAGCTGATGCCAGGGGCTCAAGTGGAAAGCAGATGTTTTGAGAATGATGATGGCAACAAATATGCAAATGAGCTTGACACAATGGATGGATGTATGAATTGTGATAAGCGTTGTACGAGCCCCCAATAGAGCCCCCAATAAAATGATTAAATAAAATTACTTGGCCTAACCAAAGAAAAAAGTGAATGTAATTATCCTAAATAGATAAATTTTAAAAATTCAAGTTCTCAGTTAAATAGTCAATTTATTTGGGTATCAATTAAGTTGTTTCATATATGATGAGTAGAAAGCATCAAGCAACAATATCTGGACCTTAAAATCAACAAAGAATCAGCTTGACTTTTTCTCATCCATGTACTACAATTTGGCAATGGATTTTATAAACAATTGAATATGATACCTCAATTTTCAGCCCATATTTGCAACTTTCCCGCTTTATTTATTTAATCATTTTATTCAGCTCTTACAACAATCCATACATCAATTATATCAAGCACATTTTACATATGTTGCCATCATCATTTTCAAAGCATTTTCTTTCTACTTGAACCCTCTGTATCAGTTCCTCTTTTTTCCCTCTCTCCTCCACCCTCCCACCCTCATAAACCCTTGATAAATTATAAATAATTGTTGTTTTCATATCTTACAATGTCTGCCGTCTCCCTTCTCTTGTTTGTTTCCCTCAGGGGTAGGGGTTAGGGCAGTTTATAAGTTGATCATTGTGATCGGTTCCCCTTTTTTACCCCTTTCCCCAAGCCCCCACCTTTCAAGTTTTCCACGTTAATCTTTCTGTCGGGGAAATAATTATAATGTGATAAATTTATGAGGAGAATTTTAAAAGATCATGGAAGATGGAATTAGAAGACAAAAGTTAAAAAGCATTAAGCTTATTTTTTTTTACATAAGCCCAATCAAGACACTTTTAAAATTGATAACATATCCCTAAAGAACTGAGGATCTTGGGATTTCACTCCTGTCAATGCAGTATTTTTACATTAGTAACTGAAGAAAAATGGGTACCTTTTAAATTATTTTTTTTAATTTGGAAACAAAAACAAGTCAGAAGGCACTAAATCATGACTTGAAGGTGGATTCCTAATGATTTCCCATTGAAATTAGCTAAATTGCCTTCCTTGATGAGAGCAACGCGCAGAAACATTGCTGTGGCAAAAAAAAAAAAAGGACTGTCTGATTAAGCTTTTTCAGGTTTTTGTTTTGTTTTGTTTTTTTGCAAAAGCTTTGGAAAACTTCCTGAAAACACTCTCAAAACAAGCAAATGTTATTGTTCTTCGGCCTCCCAGACAGTCAGTAGGAAAAATGCCTTAACCTTCCAAAAAACGGCTTCCCAGGACCAGCTCTCTTGCTTTGACTGGGCCACTTTCGCCGCTTAGTAACCATTCTCCGAATTGTGCCATATCTTCAAGCCTGTACTGGTTAGGCCAGGTTTCATCACCTATCTGAATTTGTTCAAGAAATATTTTAGAATCTTGAGTTCTCTGTTGAAAAATTCCAGTGAAAGCTCTTCTCTTGCTGATATCCACACGATGGTTTTGGATATTGAATAGAATATTTGCTCAATTTTAATTTTTGTAGTGAGAATTATGTAAGCCCAACCAAAGATGTCTATGGCTGTGGGTATTGGCTATTATTATTAGTGGTTGGGTCTATTCAATTAAGGCATGAACAGATTAACTATTTCCTCACAAGTTGATGTGGATGGTGTACCACAGCTTCATCTTCAAAACCATCTCATGACTTCTTAAAATCAGTTATCCATTTTTAAACTGTGGACTTCATGGGGGGGCATTGTCCCCATAAACAGTTTGTGGAGCAGCGATGATTTCATTAGTCTCCCACCCAAGTTTCACTGTAAATTTGATGTTTGTTCTCGCTTCAATGTTAACACAATCCATGGATTCTCTAATAGGAGCTCTTTCCAAGCTGTTATCTCAGTCTCCTTCATGCCTCATACTAGATCTGCTCACACATGTTACAAGTCAGTAAATATTTATTTTGGCATAATAATAATTGAAATCCAAGCATAGTATTTTTCTTGTAATACAAATTTCTCATGAACTTTTTGAAGATCCTTAGTATGTACCAGAAAATGTATGAACACATAGTTTCTAACTCATTCCAAGAGGGTCCCGGGCAGTGTAGTTGTTAAGCACTGGCCTGTGATCAGAGAGGTATTCAGTACAAAACCACCAGCCGCTCTGCAGGAGAAAGAAGAGCTTTCTGCTCCTATAAACAGTGACCATCTCGGAAACTCACAGGGGCAGTTCTGCCCTGTCCTCTAGTGTCCCTATGAGCTGGCATCGACTCCATGGCAGTGAGGGAGAAAGTCGTTCCATTTACTGGAGTGAGGGCGTTCACAAAGGAGACCTTGTGGTGAAGTGGTTAACATGGTCACCTGCTAACTGAAGGGCAGCAATGGAAGCGCATGAACCAGTATGAGAGAGAAACGTTCTGCTGCCAGAAATCCTGTGGGACACTTCTACCCTCACTCACAGGGCTCGCTATGAGTCAGAATTCATTGGTACTGATACTTTCAAAACCAAGCGTCCTGCACTTACTATTTTATAGATGAGAACTCTTATAAGGCTCAGATAAGGTGTGTGGCTTGGCTCAAATGAGCCAAGTCGGAAGTGGTTGAGTTGAGAATGAAAACCCAGTGTCATGATTCTCAATCCCATAAGCCTTCCCACTCCACTAGGAGTTCATACAGGTTCTCAACAGCTCCTTCAAAGAGCTAATGGGGTTCTTTGAGTGCTATTTGAATGATCTACAATATGGAAAGTAGAAATGTGATAGATGCAAATGGTATAGCAATAGGCCCTGTAGAAACAGATTATTTGCTCTAAAGGATTTTTTTCGGAGTCCCTTATTGATATTGCAAATATAACAATGGCATATAGTAACTTCTATAAACAATTACGAGGCATTTAAATGCTATTATGTAGTGAAACTGCAAATGAAACCCAACACTAATACAATCTAAAATAGGGAAGTAGTCATGATTCTATATGACTCCAAAATAATGGTTTGTTAAACTTTTGATGTTACAGAGTCTACTTGTTGAGTCCAAATTGACTAGAGAGTGGGTTTGGTTCTTTGGTTGTATATTTTTTGCATACATCTGTGGCATAGGACAGGTAATAATCCTACCCAAAGAAACATAAGTATGCAAATGAAAACAATAATTTAGTTCATCTATCATGACAAGTGGAGAAAAGGTTGAAGTTGTCAAGGATTTTTGTCTTGCTTGGCTCCACAATCGATGCTTACGTCAAGAGATCGAAAGGCAAGCTGTACTGGTAAACCTGCTGCACAAGATCTCTTCAGTGTATTGAAAAGCAAATATGTTACTTTGAGGACTTAAATGTGCCATTTCCATTCCATGACACTTGCTATTGTTTCCGATCATGTGAAGGTTTGACTTCAAATAAGGAGACTGCAGAAAAACTCATGCATTTGAACTATTGTTCTAAGAATATTGAAAATATCATGGGTTGCTGATTTGTCTTAGAAAAAGTGCACCCAGAGTGCTTTAGAGGCAAGGATGGAGAGACTTCATCATACATACTTTGGACATATTGTTAGGAGATATTAGTCCCCGATGGAGAGAGATAATGCTTGGTGAAGCAGAAGGGCAGTGAGACAGAGGAAGGCTCTCAAAGAGATGGAGTGACACAGTGGCTGCAACAATGAGTTCAAGTATAGGAATAATTGTGAAGACGGCACAGGACCGTGTGGTATTTCCTTCTGTCCTGCATAAGGCCGCTATGGGTGGAGCTAACTCAATGGCACCCAAAAACAAGTTTAGCTCAATATATCTTAATTTTACTTACACGAATTATTTTTTATAGTTATTTTTTTACATTTTCCCTAAGAGACTGTTCATAGATCTTAAACTCCCTGAACATTGAAACTGTGTGTGTGTTGTTGTTGTTGTAGTTAGTTACTCTCAAGTTGATTCTAAATCACGGAGATCCCATGAGATGCAGAGTAGAATGATGTTCAAAGCTGTAACCCTTTGGAAACATTATCAAGGCATGTCTAGATGGGTTTGAACTACTAAACTCTTGGCTGATTGTTGAATCAGTTGTATGAACTACTCAGGGATTCAAAACCTATATGTAGATTTTATATTTCTTTAATGCAAGCATTCCTTGAGTTATGAACTTCATACTTACCTTTTAATATCCTGCTAAGTGGCCCTTATTTTGAAAGTATGAGGAACAAGTTCATCACTACAATCACCTTCACTTTCAGTTTTTAAATAATGGAAAATGCCTTTTCTTTTTCTAAACTAAATTAACTCCCATCAAGTCAATTTTGACTTGTAATGACCTATCAATGTCTGATGTTGTAAATCTTTAAGGCAGCAGACTGTCTCATCTTTCTCCCATGGAATGGCTGGTGGGCTTGAATTTCAGGTCTTGCTTATGGTTAGCAAGCATCCAACTCATCACACCACTAGGGTTCCTTCCTTGTGTTAAGCCACTACCAGCAAATTATGTCCAACTCATAACCTCTAGGTAGAGTTGGTAACAGCCTTGATGTAGAAGCCATAAATCTTTACTAGGAAAGACAGCCTCCTCTCAGTTATCCCATGGAGCATCTGGTGGGTTTGAACAACTGACCTACCAGTTAGCAGTTCATCATTTACCCAACAGTACCACGGAGTCTTCTCTAAAAGAAGACTGAATAAGAACTATATGTACCTGCTCCAATTTCCCTATACATTCTAAATATCTGGTTAGGAATGGTTCTTTGCACTATTAGGAAAAGAGGAGTGGCAAAATGTGTATTGAATTGAATCAAACATCAAACAGATGAGTTTCTACAATATCCTAGTCCATGATCTTGGGTAAGTGTTCACATCTGTTTCAGTTTCCCAACAAAATGGGAACCATTAATTTCAACATGGATAGCCACGCCTTTCCTAATATCATATCCCTGGCTTTAGAACACGCCCTTCCTGGTTTCCATCTCACCACTTGCTTTGCAGCTGTCTCTTTCTTTAAAGTCAGTACTTCCTAGGATTCTCTTCTCTCCCTTATTTCTTCCCTTTATATATTATCCATGGATATTTTCAGATTCTAATGATTTCTAAATATACATCTCCAGCCTACAACTTTCAATTGAGTTAGATGTCTAGCTGTCTGTTGGACAGCTTCACTTGAATATTATAAGAAACAGAAAAGCCAAACTCAATCGCATCAAGTTAATGCTGACTTGTAGGAACCCTATAGGACATGGTGGCACTGCTCCTGTCACACGTATGGTAATAGAAAGCCTCATTTTCCTCCCATGAAGCTGGCTGGTAGTTTTGAACTGCTGACCTTGCAGTTATCAGGCCAATGCATAACCACTGTGCCACCAGGGCTCACACTTCAAATAAACTTACCCTCTTTCTCTCAAACTGACACCTCCTGTTATGTCCATCACTTCAAATAGTCTTCTAAGATAGAAATTTTAGATAAATCATTGACTTCCTCTGCCCCTCATTTTCCACATCTTATGAACAACTGTGTCCTGGTCTCCTCCTTAGCAATTGTTCCTATTGGTCTTTCACCACCATCTTCACTATCAAAGTTTTTATAGAGGTTATTATTATCTTTATTAAAACACATGGCCTCCAATTCCAGGGTCCCTGAATACAGCCTCATTCTACAATGAAAATATAATCCAATCTCTTGTGGTTTAAACTGCCTTCCAGTGGTTTACCTAATCCCTGAAGGAAAATCTAGCCTCTCAGCAGAACCTCAAAAGTTTTCCATGAATTGACCCCATATCTCTTATCTCACCTTATTCTTAGGCTCTAATTCCAACCTTATTAATCTACTTTATTTACCCATATGTGGCACATTTTAAATACATTTAAAAATATTTACACATAAATAAAAATAGTTATATATTTTGTTAAATGCAAGTCCCTGACATTGAGTTGAGTCTCATAATCTCTATGTAGGGTTTCCATCATTTTTAAATCTTTGGAGCTAGACAGCCTCGTCTTTCTGCTGTGGAGCAGTTGATGTGTTAGTCCTGGGAGAGTGGGTTACACATTGGGCTGCAAATAGCAAAGTCAACCGCCAGCCACTTGTACGAAGAAAGAGGAGGCTTTCTGCTTCCATAAAGAGCTCATCTTAGAAGTCCATGGGAGTAGTTCTATCCTGTCTTCTGGGCTGCCGTGAGTTGGAATCTATTCCATAACAGTTGGATGTGAGCTGACTTTGTGGTTATCAGCCCAACACCCAAGTCCCAGTGTCACTCAGAGGTATTGTTGTTTCTAGGTGCCATCGAGTTGGTTCCGACCCAAAGCAACCCTATGCACAGTAACGCAAAGCACTGCCCAGTCCTGCACCTTCCTCACAATTGCCCCTATGCTTGAGTCCCTTGTTGAAGCCACTGAGTCGCTCTATCTTCCGAAGGGCCTTCCTCTTTGTCACCGTCCCTCTACTTTACCAAGCATGATGTCCTTCTGCAGAGACTGGTCTCTCCTGACAAAATGACCAAAGTATGGCAGACGAAATCTCACCATTCTTGACCATAAGGAGCAAGCTGGTCACACTTCTTCCGAGAGAGATTTGTCCTTTCAGCTTCCATGGTACTTTCATTATTATTTTACAAGACAACTCAAATGCATGAGTTCTTCAGTCTTCTTTGTTCCATGTCCATCTTTCACATGCGTGTGAGGCAACGGCAAAGGCCAGGGCTTGGGTCAGGTGCACCTTTGTCCTCCAAGTACCATCTTTGCTTTTCAATACACTAAAAAGAAGATCTTATGTAATGTAGCAGATTTACCCAATGGCATTTCATCAACCTGTTGTTGGCCTTTCATCCCCTTAATTAATAAACAATAACAATAACTAACTTGAAGAATTTAATCTGCACCCACCATTTTTCTTATGTGCCGAAAGGGGTGTCTCACTTAATTCTCATGTGATTCTTGCAGGCAGGTAACTGTAATCACATTTCACAAATGAGGGCATTCACGAGCATGGAGGAGCTAGAAAAATTTTTCTAAGGTCACACATTTAGAAAGAAGAGTCATTTGCTCATTTATGTTTTTGGTAACAGAGTTGTATAAAATTAACAGCTATTAGAAAACCTAGTTCTCTGATCTGTACGTATGAGCATTGTTTTCATGGAAGACTTTATTGCAGAACATCCTTTTATGGCTGATATTAAGTGTACTACATTTTTGTTTCCTTTAAGAATTTCCATATGCTTACTATGAACTTTCTCATCAAGAAAACCATGGAAGCATGATGATCAGATTATCTTTGCTAAAGTGCTCTGTTCTTCACAGCAGACCCAAATTGAGACATAGTTAAACTTGGCAGGTTGAACTCTCTTAACTGAATTACATTTAATGCAAAGGTTGTTTGATTAATTGATCCAATGGCATCATAGAAATGTGACCTTTTAAACAAGATATGGGGATATGATTTATTAATGATATCATTCCAAACCTTTATGTGTATAAACAGAAATCATAAAGAACTTGAAGGACACTCAGAGATATTGGACAGCATGAACCAGAAGTAGCAAATGAATTATTGGCAATATTTAGAAAGCATCAGTGTCCAGTGTCACCCCTAAGTAAATAAGACACCAGCTACAAGCGAGCAGAAGTGCTTTTAGTGTACTCTTCTTTCTTCTCTTTTAGCAAAAAAGAGTGGGAATCGCTTTAAAAGCAATATCAATAATAACCCTTTCACACACAAAAGACTCTAATCAGAGACTTAGACTTAAAAGTACTAAAAAAAAAAACTTCCACATTTTCCCCCTGAGAATCTTTCTTCTCCTGTATTTTCTCCTTAAGCAGCTGATTTCAACCTAGCTTACATATTATACCAATCTCCTTGTAAACAAATAAGATAATTCTATTAAAAATGCCTGTAATTATGAGACATGAAGCAGGGGAGGACACTCAATGGAATGTGGGGAAGAGATATTTGTAAGACAGTGGCCAATATTTTAAGCAATATGGTTTATTTCAAAAGAATCCATTCTCTTTGTTCTTAGAAATGAATTCTATGTTCTACCTGGAGCAGAATTGAGCTGGATGTGTTATATCATCAGACATGCATATGATGTGAATCATCTGTTTGTCATCTGGTGGTCTGGACCTAATTGAATTACTGAGAATTGGCAACTATGAACTTTTAGAAACACATTAACTTTTTCATGTGTGTGGTATCTTATATACAAGGTACTGATGCATTATACAAAATACAACTCTAGTGACCAAAACTTTAGTGATTGTTGGTCCTCAATTGCCTAAATTAGTTTCCAGAGTAGAATGAAGTACTTGGCTGATGTAAAAGCAACAACAACCAAATTATACTCCACATTTTTTTTAGTCAATTGAAATCTGAAGTAATAGGTAGGCTGTGTCTAGTCAACAACACAATAAGGAAAAGGATTCTGGCATGGTTTTTCAGCCTTCTGGATGGCCAAATAAGATTACTGCAGAGAGCTAACTAGAAATTGGCTGGTGGATTTAATCAAAACAGACAATAGTTCTGGGTAATTCAGACTAAAAGACTGATGTTTCCTCTTGCTCCAGAGTCATTTTCAGAGGGAATTTGAAATCAGTATAATCCATGTCCCCAAGGTTTCCCTTCACTTTGTTGGGACAAAGGTCCGTCTGCCTTTGTTACTGATGGAACTGCGTAAGGAGCAGTCAGTTGTGCTAGGTGCTGGGAGATTGGGGGTCATTTTGTTACTCAAATTCTTTTCCCAGGAGGTACCATGAACGTATCCATGTAGATCCTTCTGTGATCTTACCATACCTTAGAGTTGCTAATCATGCAAACTTTGAACTAAGGTCAAATTGAGTGGTTGTATGTCACATCAGAATTCTGGTCATTTAACCTAAGGGGCTATGTAAAAACGATTCAAATGCACGGGTGATAACTAAGTGCATTGCTCAGATACAATAAGCCAATTAGATGAAAAGGCCAAGTCAGTGAGAATCGTCAGAAGATTATTGTCAACGTTGGTAAGATTTCGTTTAATCTAATAAATATGTTTGTTACTCCTACTCTTGTAATTATCATTGTTCAAAGTGACAGAGTCTTCCCTGGCTCGCATGTCTCAAACACCTGTCAATACTTGTCATTTAATGCCATCCATCCATGATGGATGTATAAGGAAGAATTTCTATAGATGTTGGCGTCAATAATTGGGAACGGAGAAAGAATCATAAACTGCACCACAGAGGTGGAACGGAAAGATAAAAAGAAAGGCAGGAAACAGATGCGCGGAGGGACCATTGCAGAAGGACAGTGCAGTACCAGCTATGTACTGAGGGAACATCTGCCCCAATTTTTCTTTTTTTTTTAATTAATAAATGTTTTTATTGGAGTTAGTACAACTCTTATCACAATCCATACATACATCAATTGAGCAAAGCACCCTTATACATTCATTGCCCTCATCATTCTCAAAATTCGCCTTCCACTTGGGTTCCTGGAATCAGCTGTTTCCTTTTGTTCCCCTCCTTCTCCCTCCCCGCTCCCCCCTTCCCCCTGCTCCCTTAATAGTTTAAAAATAATTATTTTATCCTGTCTTGCACTGCCCAGCGTCTCCCCTCACCCACCTTCCCATCGCCCATCTCCCAGAGAGGAGGTTACACATAAATCTCCAAGATCGGTTCTCCCTTTCTACACCCCCTTCCCTTCCGGTGTCGCCACTTCCACCGCTGGTGTTGAGGGGTTCATCTGTCCTAGATTCCCTGTGTTTCCAGATCCCTACTGCACCGCTATACATCCTCTGGTATAACCAGGTCCGCAAGGTAGAATTGGGGTCATGATAATTAGGAGGGGAAGAAGCGTTCAAGAACTAGAGGAAGGTTTTGAATTTCATTGTTGCTACACTGAACCCTGAGTGATTCATCTCCTCCCCACTCCCCCTCTGGAAAGGATGTCCAGCTGTCTACAGATGGGCATTGGATCCCCATCACACACTCCCCCTCATTCATGGTGATGTGATTCTCACCACCACCCCACCTTTGTTGTTTGAGACCTGGTCTCCTCTGCCCTTCACAATCACCCATGTTGGTGTGCTGCTTCCATGTGGGCTTTGTTGCTTCTGGGCTAGATGGCCGCTTGTTTGCTTTCAAACCTTTAAGTCCCCAGATGCTTTACTCTCAGTAGCCGGGCACCATCCGCCTTCTTCACCACACTTGCTTATGTACACCTTCGTCTTCAGCGTTTATGTGAGGAAGGTGATCACACAATGATTGTTTTTATTCCTTGGTGTCTGCTACCTGGTCCATTCAACACCTTGTATTCACTTAGGCTGTGTGCTTCTCTGTGGGCTTTATTGCATCTGAGCTAGATGGCCGCTTGTTTGCCTTCAAGCCTTTAAGACCCCAGACACTATATCTTTTTGATAGCCGGGCACCATCAGCTTTCTTTACATTTGCTTACACACACGTCTGTCTTCAGTGATCATGTCGGGAAGGTGGGTATCATGCAATGACCGTTTAGCTGGGAGAGGTGCTATTGTATTGAGGGAGTGTGTGTGAGGAGGCCCAATGTCCATCTGCTACCCTACTACTGAACCTATAAATATATGCACATAAGTCTATTTTCCCCATAATCATAAATATATTTACATATGTACATGTCTGTATTTAGGCTTCTCTGTATGCATTTTGCCTCCTACTCATTTCCTCTATTTCCTTACGCTTTCTTCCTGTCCGACTACCATGTTCAGCCTTCATTCTGGTTTCAGTAATTCCTCTCAGTTACCTTGCCCTTGGTCACTCCCTACCAGTCCTCCCATCCCCTCCCTCCTCTGGTTTTGAACCACTCGCTGTTCCCTTGTCCCTGTGTTGACCAACACCTCCTCCCTTCCACTTCCTCCCACGCTCTCTTGTCCCTCCAGGACCGTTGATCCCATTATTTTCTTCTCTTATTGTTTGTCCAGCCTATCTTGTCTAGGTGGACCTGCTGATATAGTAATGACTTTGACAGCACCCAACTGACACATATGAACATGGCTTTGACAGCAGCAACACTGACACGCTGATAAGCAGAAAAGCCACTAACATACAAAATTTAAAAGGTTAAAAAAAAGACAAAACAAAAAGATAGCAAAAAAAGAAAAAAATGCTAGTAGTTCAAGGTCTGTTTCTTGGCCTTTAGGAGTGTTTTCCACATGAGTCCTGTGGGGTGCCAATCCTGGCCCCAAAGTCTATCCTTTATACTCCCTCGGGATCTCTTTGTTCTGCTTCCCCCGCGGCTCTATTGCACGCCCCCAGTGTTTGCCTCAGTGTGGTGGGGTAACCTCAGCCGCACATCCCCCACTGTGTCTCAAGTGCTGTCCCGTGTAGGGCCATGGGTTGGTGCAGGATGTGGCATCCCGCAGTGTGGCCAGCTGTATGGTCCTCCTGCCCCAATTTTTCTAAAAGTTGGTTCTCTCCATCCACACCCCACCTCGCTTGTGTTTGTGTCTGATGACTTTCTACCACCACTACTTCAACAGTGCCTGGAGGCAGGTACGTGCACTTGTTTGCTTCTATCTTCCACCCCGTCCAGAGGAATTATCCAAGAGCTATGTCCCTAATACCTTTCTTTTGAAACGTACTTTTGTCACCTGCTTTACAATCTCCTAAACTGTCCCTGGTGGCACAGTGGGTTGGTTATTTGTTGGACTGCTTGCAGTTAGTCGTTTGAACCCACCAACCACCCTCTGCAGAGAAAGATGAAGCAGAGTTACTGTCTTGGAAACCTACAGTTTCTAATCTGCCTTGTAGTCACTAAGCGTCAGAATTGACTCAATGGCAGTACATTTAAGTTGGTGCGATTTCCTCTGTGCATAGGTCTCAGTACAAACCACCCTGCTACCACCTTTATCTTGGACAAGGAAGTAGTTTGCCAACTGCTTGAATGGGGTCTCAGGAAACTGGAAAATTTGACAAAATACATAAATTACTATCTGAACAAAATTTTACAAGCCAAGTTCAACCTTCTTTCTAGAGCACTTCGCAATGCCTCAAACTGTTTTAGAGATCTCATTTCTGTATGATCTCAAAGCTTTACTCCCCCTACCCCCACTCCACTTCACCCAGCATAATGGGACTTTGAGCCTGGCACTCCCAGCATTTAGTACAAAAGTGCAGAAGTGTCTTTAGCCTGTTTCCTCTTTGGACCTGTGACTGAAACTGCCCAACAGTCATTCAGTTCTTCCCATCTCTCTTAAAAAAATTCCAAAGAATTCTTCTACTTACTGCCAGCGAGTTGATTCCATTTCATATCAACCCAAAACAACAGAATAGAATTCCCCTGTGGATTTCTGAGTCTGTTACTCTTTGTGGGAGAAAAAGCCTTGTTTTCTCCTTGGAGAACTACTTACCTGTTGGTTAGCACCCAACTTGTCACACACTACACCACCAGGGCTCTACCATGGAGTTGATTCTAACTCATAGTGAACAACCGCATCATCCCAAGTTTCCAATTCTGTAATGCTTTATGGGAGCAGACGACCTCGTCTTTCTCCCACAGAGCAGCTGGTGGGTTTGAACCACTGACCTTCTGCTTAACAGTCAAACACATAACATACAGCACTACCAGCGCTCCTTCTCCCCCATTTAATAGAAGGAAATATAACTAAATATACAAAGACGGTCTAGATTAGATCACAAAATTCTTACTTCTTGGTTAGTTTACTTTTTTTCTAAATGGCATCTGATGTTTCCAGGGACAACTTGCTTGATTATTCTGGGTTTCAGATTCCTTATCTGCATAATAGGACAGTCGTAGCTACTTTATAGGGCTATTGTTATGAATAAAAACATATGGATAAGCACTTGGCACACTTACAGTTTATGTTCAATAAAAACTAGATTTCTCTCCAGTTCTTTCCTTTCTCGAACAAAGCTTCTACTATATGTCTATTTCAGTTAATTGAAAGATCCTTTAGGAACTCATATTTACTTGATGATCCACCCCTAATCATTCATTCAGTGCAACTGACTAATGAGAAGAAAGAGTTCATCTGTTAACAATAGTCATTGAAGACTTTCTAGAGCACAGTTCTAGTCAGACACCCACACAAGACAACATTCAGTTAGAATCTCCTCAAGGACAACTGGTCACTAGTTAGTTCCCTAACTTAAAACCAAACTTACTACCTGTGAGTTGATTCTGACTCGTAAAGACTCTATAGGACACCGTGGTTTCCAGAGACTTAGAATCTTTACAGGAGCAGACAACTTTATCTTTCGAACCACTGACCTTGTGGTTAGCACCTCAGTGTACACTATGGCACCAAAGGTAGTGCCTTAGTTGCCCAACCAGCACTGATTAAACCCATGAACTATTAAGGTAAATAGAAATATAGCCACGGGCTTTGTAGGCACCAGAACTCCTCAGAAGGAACCCCTCTATGAAACTGCGTCCACAGAGAACAGGCTGTAGAGATACAGAAAACATAACGGGGTCCAGGTGTGGGCGTGGCCTCCATCTGGATGTTACTCTTCCCTTTCCCTAGTCTCCACCAAAGGAGGAGCCCCCTGGCTAGGCAGTGGCAAACACAGGCAGCAGCGAGAGCTACAGGGATATTCTACCTGGAGATGCCAAGGAAAGGGATTTTTAGGGCAGGAAAGGACTAATGCCATCCAGCTTGGGGAGCCTTTATTAGAGAATTTTAGATACAATGGAAAACCCAGTCATTGAAATCAGAAAGTTTAGGGCCTGTTGAAACAGACTAAATACATTTGGCTTTTCTTGTCCTTGCACAGGCTACTCGGATGAACTGCTGTTCACGTCCCAGTCGGAAACGCTTTTGAGTGTCCGTCTCCTTGCCGACTGCCGATGTCTAGGCAAACCAGCATGGTAGGTCATAAGACTGACCTAAATAACATGTCAGGTACCCATGAGATGGAACGTAAACATGCCCTGTGTTCTGAGTGAATAGACCCGGAAAGTCTGCCCCTTACAGAGCATTACTCTGCCAGCCATCTTCTTGTCTGCTTATGCAGTTCAAGCTCAAGCCAAGCCAAGGCTGAAGTTGATTCTGACTCCAGCTAGACTTAACAAAAGTACCCAAACTAGCCCTTTCCAACTCAGTGAACCCAGTGGATGAGTAGAACTGCTCCATGAGGTGCCTAAGATTGTCATCATTTTGGAAACTCACTGTGACATCTCTCTCCCACAGAACAGCTGGTAAGTTTAAGCTATAGACCTTCAAATCAGCAGCAACTGCAACATCTGGCTCTTCCAGTGGAATTTTGGATTCCCCAAATCCTGACTGCCTGCACAGACTCAGCTTGCTGGGCCCTTCTGAGGCAGAGTTCTGACTCCTGATTTCTCATCGCTCTTTCCCTTATAGGATGAAAAAGAAGTTCTGAAAGCACATGTGAAAGGTTGTTTTCGATGCATGATGTCTTTCTCCAGGAAGAGGTCCTTTCTGATAACGTGTCCAAATAAATGAAAAGAAGTTTGTCCAACTTTCCTTCTAAAGAGTGTTCTGTTCCAAGATGCATTTTTTCATTCTTCAAGTAGTTCTTGCTGATCAAAAATTATAGCTTGTGTTTTATAGCCACCTAGTGGTCAAAACTAAGCTTTGCCACTTGATTAATTTTCTTCTCAAACAACCGAAGCATTTATTTTAAATGTCTCAACTTTTCCAATGCAACCATACAAAACAAACACTAACTCTCAATCCAAATGATATTTGTGGTCAACATGCTTCCTAAAATTAAAGTACGAGCGCTGTGAACTGAAGAGACTGTGGAACGTAGGACTCAGTTCAGAATGTCTCTGAAAAGGCCTTCACTGTGAGGTTGCAAAGGGCCGCACACGACGGGGACTTGCTTCTGAAGACGGAATGATGATAGTAACAATTGTAATCAAACCGACCGGCGTGTTCTGAGTAATTACTATATGACAGACAGTGCTCCGAGCACCACTCAACACTACCATCTAGTCCTCACGGCAAGCACATACAATGTTTTACCCAATTTTTAAAAGCGAAAACTGAGGTATAGAAAAGTGAATCGGACCTATGGTGTGTAGCTTTTTACTGGTCTGACTTCTTTTACATAGACATGTGCATTGATGCCTTTTTGTAGCTCAATAGCTCATTTATTTCTTTCACTGAATAATTTTATGAGTATATAATAGCATGTTTATCAGATATTAAAAATAGGATGGCTGTCTTTACAGGAAGCGCTAGGTTGTGTGTGCAAACAGTTAAATATTTGACTATGAACCCAAAAGTTGGGAGATGAAACTCACCCAGAGGTGACTCAGAAGTCAGGCCTGGCCATCTGCTTCCCATAAGTCATATCCTTGAGAACACTATAAAGAAATTCTACTCGGACTACAAGGAGCCATCATGAATAGAATACACGCCACAGCAACTAACAGCAACTGATGATTTCTAATTTGGGGCAATTATGAATAAAACTGCTGTAAGTATATATGTGCAAAACATTTGTGCCCCAATTTTTTTCTCAAAACCATTTTATTGGAAGCTAATATAGCTATCATATCATTCCATATTCAATCACATCAAAGAGATTTGCACAATTGCTACCACAGTCAGCTTCAAAACATTCTCTTCCTTCTCCCACCAGCGAGATCCGTTCCCCTCTGCCCCTCCCCCACTGCACCTCTGCGAAGCCTGCACTGGCTCTCACTGTAGGTTCATCAATCCTGGGTTTCATGTACCAAAGAACACAACACAAATTTAAGATGGTTACCCCAAATGACAAAAAGCATAGAGATAAACCCCAATATGAAAAACAACAACACAGAAAATGTTGAAAACCACCAGATCAGGCCCAATGTGTATCCCAGGGTGGATCAACTGATACGATTTTAACTGTTCGAGTCAGGTGTATCATTTTGATCTATAGTCATTTCTCCAATACTCTCTGTTTGGTAACCAGTTTATTCCCAGACTTCCTTATGGATTGTGGGAAACCACCAGAGGTTTAGTCCCTGTGTACTTCTCATGAATATATCTTGGACTTCCATTGGCATACAAAGCCTTCTGCAAACCAGATGTGCACAATTTGGGCTCTGTTACTATTCCCCCCTTCGGCTTCAGATTGCATGATTTACAGTCCTTGGATCCTGACGTTGGTGTGCTTTGTCCATGTGGACTTGTTGACATCTCACTTAGATGTTTGTTTGGAAACAAGCCATTAAACCCCAAATACTGTTTTATCTGATAGCCGGGCACCATATAATTCCTTCACCACACTTTGCTATAGCACCCATATCTTCTGTGTGCCCTTTCTGAGGGTATCAAGAAGCACCATGATGTAAGAAGTAATTGTTCTTAAATTGGAGTTAGGATTTAATGCGAGTCCAAAACTCATTTCTGGATCTATGTTTTTTATCTGCCTTTGGCTCCCTTTAGAGACCTCCTTGTTAATTTATAGTAGAGAGTCTTATCAATCATCTCCCCGGAGCATAAAGATCTTTGTTAATATTGTCATTGATTAGCCTCTGGTACTAATTTTTGGGATGTTGAGCCAATGTAGGCTAACTACATATCTCTATACCTGAATTGTTCACAATCCTATTGTAACTGGACACTATTTACACACAGGATGGCAGTTGGTTGTCTGTGAAAATTTACAATAATATTCACTAAGATTGTCAGTCACAGGTTTGTCGGAATAATATGTATCTTATTACAACATCCAGGGCATTGATATTGGCGACTCCCGCCAGCAGAAGGGGTGCCCTGTAAGCCTGAGCTTGGGCCTGTCCTGTTGCTGGTCTGTGTTAGTCCAGGTAACTAGAGAAGCGAATTCATACGCTCTCATATGTGTACAAGAAAGAGTTCTATATACAGGAGCAATTGACTATTGAGAAAACATCCCAGCCCAGTCCAGATCAAGTCTGTAAGTCGATATTAGCCATATGTCTGATACCAATCTATAAAGTCCTCTTCAGACTCATGAAACACATGCAATGATGCTGAGTACAGGAAAATCACAGGCCAGGGGGTGGAAAGTTTTGTGGATCCTGCAGTAGTGGAAGCATCTCAGCACTGGCAAGGGTCTCCACGTAGCTTCTCCAGCTCTGAGGCTATGGCTACCGTCAGCCTGTCTCCATGTGGTTTGTCAATAAGAATATCTTGCAGGGACTGAGTATGTATCCCGCTTCCAGAAAACGATTTATCTACTTAGTGCCTCCAAATGAGGTCATCAAACTATGACCAGCTTGACAGGCTAGACTCCACCCCTTCACTCTGAATCCTCAAATTGACACCAGATTATGTAACTATCTCATTGTCCCTATAGCAATAGGCTCATACAACCTTTGTCCTTTTGTGCTTGACTAGCTTAACTCAGCATAATTTCTTCCAGATCCCTCCAAGTCATGAGGTATTTCATGGGTTCATTGCTGTTTTTAGGGGTGTGTAGTATTCCATTGTGTGTGTATACCAGGGTGGTTTTTGTTTTGTTTTTTAATGAGAATTTAGGCTGTTTCCAACTTCTTGCTATTGTGAATTGTACTGAAATGAACACAGGGCAGCATATGTCTGTAATCTCTGTCTTATTTCATTGGGGTATATGCCTGGTAATGGTATTGCTGAATCATGTGGTATTTCTATTGGTATTTACTTTAGGAATCATTATATAGCTTTCCACAGTAGCTATATATATTTACAAGCCCACCGACAATGTATGAGTTCCAATCTCCCCACTCCCTCTCTAACATTTGTTATTTTCACAGTTTTTCTTAACTGGACTATGGTTATGGGTGCTAGATAGTATCTCATGGTTATTTTGACAGGCACTTCTCAGATGTCTAGTGAACAAGAGCATTTCCTTATGTGTTTACTAGTCATTCGGGAGTCATCTTTTGTGAATCATCTGTTCAGGTCCTTTACCTACTTTCTCAAAGAGTTATGTGTGTTTTTCTTGTATGCTTTTAGCAAACTGTAGATGTTAGTAATTAGTCTTTTCTCCATTGAATCATTGTTAAATATCTTTTCCCAATCTGTGGGCTCTCATTTTACTCTTAATGAAATCTCTTGATGTACACAAGTATTTTATTTTTAATACATCCCAGTCATCTATTTTGGCTTTCACAGAGTATGCTTCCTGTTATCTCTGGTAGCCCATGTATGCTCTGTACTAGAGCCCTGAGACTTGTCCCCATTTTCTCTTTTGTGTCCTGATAGCTTTGGGTTTTCCATTTAGGTCTTGGGCCCACCTTGAGTTTGTTTTGGTGCATGGGGTGTGATATACCTTATTTCCTTCTTCTGCAGGTGGATAACCAGTTTTTCCAGCACCACTCATTGAAGAGGGCATCCCAATTCCAATTTAATGCTTATTGGGTCTTTATTGAAAACCAGTTGCCTATAGGCAGATGTTTTTATGTCTGAATTTTCTGCCCTGCTCCATTATTCTATGTATTTCTCATTATACAATTACCAGGCTGTTTTGACAACCGTGGCTGTGTAGTAGGTTTTTGAGGTCAGGTTGTGCAAGACCACCTACTTTGTTCTTCCTTCGCTTTCCATATGAAGGTGATAGTTAATTTTCCCATTTCATTAAAGAATGATGTTGGAATTTGTATGTTGTGATTACACTGAATTTGTAGATTGATTTAGGTAGTACTGACCTTTTCACAATATTGAATCTTCCTATCCATGAACATGGCTCTTCCATTTGTATAGGTCTCTTGGTTTCTTACAATAATGGTCTGTGGTTTTCTTTGTACGGCTCTTTTGTGTCTTTGGTTAAGTTTAATCCTAGGTACTCCAGCTTTAGTGTGTCTGTTGTGAATGGTATTGTTTTCTGGATGTCTTTTTCAGTATTCTCATCACTGATATATAGGAGTCCAAATGATTTCTGCTTAATAATCTTATATCCTGCTACTCTACTAAATTCCTCAATTGTTAACAACAATCCTATTGTGGATACCTTAGGGTTCTCTCTATATAAAATCATATCATCTACAAATAGAGTTTCACTTCTTTGCTCAATTTTACTCCCATAATTTCTTGCTGTTGTCTTATGGTTCTGGCTAGAATTCCCAGAACAGTGTTGAATAAGAGTGGGGGGTAAGGGTCATCCTTGGTGCGTTCCCTTATTAAGCGGAAATGTTCTCAGCTCTTCTACATCGCATGCATTATTGGCTATTATTTTTCATATATTTCCTTTATTGTGTTGAGTTTCCCTTATATTCATATCTTATTAAGTGCTTTTATTAGGAATGGCTATTGGATATCATCAAATATTTTCTCTGCATCAGTTGACATGATCATATGTTGTGGGATATAAAAAGACTTTTCCCCAGCTTTGTCTCCCCAAAAGATAGGCCAAACATTAGATGCTATTTGCCAGCACATGGTGGGAGATCAGATGCTTAGGGATATTCTCCCTGAAGACATTCAGCCATCAGACTACTGTCTGGTCTACTGTAGGTGGGGCTAACACCTTACTGATAAGGATAGTAATTGTTTCCATGGAGAGCCAGAGTACAGGTCAAACCTGCTCAGTGACATTCAAAATTAGGCTGCCATCCTGGATCTAGGATCTGCCCATCTTGTCACATGCATACCCCCAACCCTTCCCCTTCCCTATTGCATGTATACCCCTGGATCATCCCCCTCTCATTACTGTCTCACCTATAGTACAACCCCTTCCTGGGACATATGTCTTTACCTGCAATTAGGGGGCTTGCAGGCCCCCAAAAGTTATATAAGTTTTGGTTAGTAATAAATATCTCTCTCTCGCTCCTGTAATTCCCACCTTCCACATCCTCACAAGGACCACCTAGCAGGGCTGAGGTGAGCATGCTACTATGAAATGTGTCTGACTCCTTTATTACATTCTCTCTTCTATCTCTCTTATTCTCTATGACTTTACTCTGATTTTTACATATTATTACTGTACAATTGCACCTACTGGCCCTGTGGTGATTTGTTAGGGGCTGGCTCCCTGACAACATGGTCCTTATCCTTTTTCTTGTTTATGTGGTAGATTGCATTAATTATTTTTCAAATGTTGATACATCCTTGCCTACTTGGAATGAATCCAACTAGAACATAATGTATTATTTGTTAATTTGTTGTTATATTCTACTGGCCAGGATTGTGGTGCGAATTTTTGCGTCTATGTTTTTGAGGGAAATCAGTGTATAGTTTTCTATCTTTGTGGCGTCTTTGCCTGGTTTGGGTAACAGGGTAATGCTGGTTTCATAGAATAAATTTGGGAGTCTGATGTCCATTGCTATAATATGAAATAGTTTGTGTATAATTAGTCTCAGCTTTTCTCTGAATACTTGGTAGAATTCTTCTGTGAAGTCATCTAGTTGTGGGCTTTTTCTGGTTGGGAGCTTCTTGATGACCATGTCCAGTTTCTTCTTTTGCTATGGACATGTTCAAATTCTTAATGTCCATCTGTGTTAATTGGGGAAGACTGTGTTTTTCTAGGTATTTGTCTATGTCGTCTACATTATTGAAATTTTTGGATACAGTATTCCATAATATGGCATTATTACTCATTTTATTTCATATAGATCTGTTGTGACTCCACCTGGTTCATCCCTAATTCTCGATATTGTTGTCTGTTCTTTCTCGCCTTTTGTTAGGTTGCTAGCAGTATGTCATTTTTATTATCCTTTCAAAGAACCAACTTCTTGCTTGGTTGATTTTTCCCTTGTTTTTCTGTTTTATAGCTTGTTTATGTCTGCTTTGATTTTTTTTATTTCTATTTGCTGATGGAGGGTTTATACTGTTGACTCTATTCTAATTGTTGGAGGTGTTATGCTAATTTTCTCCTCTTTTTCATGTGTGTATTAATTATTATAAATTGACCTCTAATAACTTATTTTGCTGTGTCCCCTATATTTTGTTATGTTGTGTTATCATTCTCATTTGTTTCTAGGAAGTTCTTCATTTCAGCTCTTATTTGAGGTAATGTCCAGTCTTTTTGGAGTATTGTGTTATGAGTCTCCAAGTGTTTGTTTTTTTAAAAATTATTATTTTTCCTGTTTTTGATTTCCAGTTTTATGGCATGTGGTCTAAGAAAATTATTTGAATGATCTCTATGTGTTTGAACTTGTGAAGGTTTGCTTATGGCCTAGAATGTAGCCTGTTTTAGAATATGAACCATGTACGTGCGAGAAGAATGTGTCTTGTTTTGCTGTTGGTTGGAGACCTCTGAAAATATCTAGAAGGTCAAAACGTTTGATTGTCTTGTTCAGCTCTTCAGTTTCTTTATTGAATTTCTTACCTGTTGATCTTGAGAATGTTGTATTTACTATTGTTAATCTGGTGATTTATCTTTTCATCTCTTTCAGGATTTGGTTGATGAATTTTGAGGATCTTTCGTTGGGCACATGTATGTTTGCTATGATTATGTGTTCTTGGTCTGTGGGATACAGCCCCACATGCTGATGGGTCCTAAGGGACAGTTGTGTAATTGAAGGGAAGAATTTAAGAGACAGACAAAACTTTAGGAGTTATCACCTCTTCCATGGCACCAGGAAAGAGGTCCAAACAGAGAGAAAATGTATTCTTCATCAATTGATATAGTCTTGGGCAAGAAAGCCAAGGTAAGCACATATATAATAGGAAGGGGTTGTATTAGAGACATACACATAACAGAAGGGGCGCAATCTAAGGGCATACATGCAATAGGAAAGGGAGGCAGGCATACATGTGACAGGAAAATACATACGCAAAAAAGACGAGTGGCTTCTAGAGTTAAGACGGCACCCTAACCTTAGTAGTCTCTGAGCTGGCTTGACCTTGGGAGCCTCTGAACTGTTCTCCAGGGGAATAAGCTATGATCCTTATCAGAAGGGAGTATGCCCTACTTAGGGTGAGACAGACAATAGGGGTCTGATTGCTCTCGATGGCAGACAACCGTCATCAACCTTCAGGTAAGTAGCCTTCAAGCAGTTGATCATCAAGTGTCTACAGTAGCAACCCTGTGCTTGCAAGCACCTTAAGATCGATATTATGATGGAGGGACATTGTGGGGAATGACTTTCCTTAGGAGAATGTGAGTGGCACACAACTCCAATCTATGAACATGAAGGTCTCCCTCCAGGGAAGCTTCATCCTCCCAGACTCCTTAATGTATGAGCATAGAGAAATTGTCCACATACACTCTCTTCCCGGTTCTGTTCCCTGCATAGTTCTGTTGATGCCTTGAGCATTATGCAATATCCATTCTTGTCCCTCATTATGTCATGTACTTTCTGAATTCCGTTTTGTTTGATATTAATATTGCCACCCATGCTTTTTATTAATTAATATTAGCTTGGTAAAAATTTTCACCATCCTTTGACACTCATCTATTTTTGTCTGAGTTTGAGGTATGTCTCTTGAAGGCAGCAGATTGATGGATCTTTTTTCCTAACACATTCTATTACTCTTTGTTTCATGATTGGTGTGTTTAGTTTATTTATATTCAATGTTATTCTAAATGTCGAATAGTTATGTCATCTCGTATAATTTATGCAAAGTATTTTCCTTCTTTCTCCTTTTTTTGGGGTGCGGGTGTGGGGAGTTTATTCATGTCTTCATTTCCCAGTTAGGTCTATATTGTTTTTGGATACTGTTTACAGTGTGTTAATTTCTGGGTGATGTTGCACCCTTGGCTGTTTCATGTTTGAGTGCTGTAGTTGTTGATTTTCTGACCATGAAGAACTAGATAGTAATTTTTGTATCGTTGGTTTTCTTTTTGTGAAATCCCTAAATACTTCCTAGTTTAAGAATATTTTTATTTCTCCTTCAAATTTGATGGATAGCTTTGTTGAATATAGGATTCTTGGTTGGTAATTTTTGTCTTTCGAAATTTGAAATATGTTGCTCCAATTTCTTCTTCCTGCATGGTTTCTGCAGAGGCATGAACTTATTCTTATCTGTTAACCTTTGTGTATGACTTTTCTCTCTCTTGCTTGTTCTCTAAGTTGTCTCAAGATTCTCTTTTCCCTGAAGTTGAATAATTTGACACTAAAGTTCCTGATATGTTTTGTGGGGACTTAATCTATTTGGTGCTCTCTGTTTCTTGGATGGTTATCATCTCCTCCTTATGATATTGGGGAAATTTTCTCCGATTAATTCCCTTACTATTTTATCTGTAGACTTATTTGTTTCTTTCTGCTTTGGAATCCCAATGAGCCTATATTATTTCTCTTCATGGTATCTCGAGTCATCCTTAGGATTTCTTCAGCTTCTTTTGCTTTTTACATTTTTATTTATATTGTTTCTCTCCTTTGCTGAAGTCTGCTTGATCGTCAATTTTCCTTTTCTTCAATTCTATTGCTCATATCTTGTACCATGTTCTTGTTACTTAATTTCTGAGTTTCCTTTGGTGTGAGGTTTTAGAATCTCAATTTCTTCCTTTGTCTTCAGGATTTATACCCAGAGCTCTTGTATGGCCCTAAACATCATTCTCCTTTATTCTCTTTCTGGCAGTTCAAGTGCTTCTGTGCTGTTTACTCCATTGGGTTTGGGTAATATTTAGTTGTTGACTTTTGTTTTTTCTTAATTTTTTGTGGTAGCTACTCTAGGCTGTTTTCCTGGCAAAGTGGTCCAGCTACAGATGGTGTGTAGGATTCTGGGTTGTATACAGGTAAGGGGTAGGGGGTGACTTTTTGGGTTAGAAGAGGAGGATCAGTAGAAGCTATAAATTATATTGTGTGGAGATGAGGGAGGTGATGGGTGAATAGGATACAAATAGGAGATAGATATAAGAAGACTGATATTTAAGTCTTCTTGTTAAATATAATAGTTTTTGATAAATTGGAAGAGTGGATTACAAAAGGGGTGCTATTACTTGGTAAATTATAAGAGAGTGTGGTTCACTGAGGTGGGGGTAGCTAGGTCTTGAGAGTGGTTGGAGTAGTTCAGGGGTAGATTATGAAATCTATCAGAGTCCTTTATCGACCCTGTATATAATATATAGAGCGTTAAACCAGTCTGTTATAGTGTTTATAGCAGAAAGCCCTTTTCCTGTTCTCAAGGAGGGAAAATCCAGGGTTATATTGCGGAGCAGTATTGGGGTTCTGTACCACTCAGTACTGTCAGCCCTTCATTCCGGGGACCCCAAGGTGGAAATAGACTCTATAAGTGGAAGCCCTGAGTGGAGGGGGACTTCCAGTCATGTAGAGGTCCTGCTAAGGACAATAAGTCTCAGTGTCAGTGAGAAGCCCAGCCATGGGAGGGGGAGCCTCTGTGACTCACTAGAATACTGAGTTCTGGTTCCTCCAGCAGGAAAAGAGTTTATTGGTCTTATCCTCAAAAGAAAATAGGAAAAACAAATCCATGATACTCTTGGAGCCCCCAGAGAGTTCAAGTTGTGCTCCTGGCTTACCATGGGTGGGATCCCTGGTTAGGACCCTGGTGGAGTTAGTGAGGAGTTTCTATCTGATCCTATTAATGCTGAACTCTTGCAAGGAGCAGGGGAAGGTGGATCAGATAAGGGAGGACAACTGTGAAGCTCTAGCCTCCAGGGACCCCGGGGAACCAGAGGGAGAGACACTGGGAGCTCCAGACAAAATGGGGCCTCCACTTGATTTGGGGAGGGCTATCTGATGTGGGGTATTCCCTGAGCTGCCTGGCTACAGAGCCAGGGGAAAGGGAACCCACCATGCTGGAGGTTGGCCACTGCCACACTGACACACTTGAGCTAGGAGAGAGAAGACTGCAGTAATGCATTGCTGTGGAGAACTCTGTTGATGTTCTCTGGGGGTGAAAAATCCCAGAGAGGTCCAAATATTCCTACAGTGTTGAGAATCCATGTCCCAAGTCTGAATTCCCAGAACTGGCTGAATCAGACAAGGGATGTTCTAGGCAGGAGACTCTATCTCAGCACCATCTTCCCAGAGTCCTCTCTGTGTCCTGGTTTTTGTCTGGACCTACGTTTTCAAGTCATTTGGCAAAATATATGTAGGAGCACAATTGCCAGATCATTGGGTAATTTTTTTTGGCTTGTAAGAAACTGCCATCCTGTCTTCCAACATGACCGCACCATTTAGCATTTCTACCAGCAAGAAATAAAGGTTTCTGTTGCTTAAGCATTGTGCATAGTCAGTGTTTTGAAGTCTAGCCACTGTAATAGGTGTAGAGTAGCATCTCATTTTGATTCACAATTACCTAAGAACATGGTTAAAACATATTTTTTTGCACTTACTTGCTATTTGTGTGTCTTTTTTATATCTTTTACATCTTTTTTCCCATTTTGTAATCAACTTGTTTGTTTTCTACTAAAGTTTTGTAAGTACTTTGTATATCTTAGCTACAAGGACGCTACTAGGTAGGTGCTTTGCAAATGTTTCCTCCCTGTCTGTGGCTTATCTTTTCATTCTTTCACCAGCATTTCTCTCCAAGTAGATACTCTTAAATTTAATGATGTCTAAGTACAACTTTCATCTTATGGATTGTACTTTGGCTGTTGTAACCACCCCAAGCCTGTTGTTGTCAGGATAATTCTGTTTCATAATGACTAGTGACACTATTAGAAATATAGAATTTCCCCATAGGGTTTCCAATATTGTAATCTCTAAGGAATAAATTTCCCATATACTTAAACACTCACTGTCAAAAGCAAAGTCAACTAGACTATCCCCTAAGCTTTCTTGGAGAAGTTGGCTAATTTTGCATCTAGCATTTAAGTTTCGGGTCCACTTTGAGTTAATTTTTTTTAGTTGTAACTTCATTGTATTTTGAAAAGATTATAATTTCTCCTTTTAATTGACCTTGTTCATTTGTGGGAAGAATTACATTTTGGGGGTTCTATTTCTGTACTCTTTATTGGCTCCATAAGCCCACTTGTCCTGTGTTCCACCAGTGCAACACTGACTCCGTCACTGTGACTTCATGCTAAGTCCTGAAGTCGGGTATTAGCAGTCCTCTGACTGCATTCTTCATTGTATATAGGCAACAGGGTTACCGAAGCACACTGCTCCCTAGGGTTTCCAAAACTGTAAATCTTATAGAAGCAGAGTGCCTCATATTTCTCTGTGGGTGCAGCTCATATATCCTAATGGTTATATTTTTATTAACAGCCGAATTCATAACCCAAAGCATCACCAAAGCTCAGATACTATAAATGTCCCTGCTCCTGTCTCATTAGATGTATCCCTGAAGCTAAGGAAGATGTTGAAAACACTTTTTACAATGTGTTATAAATTTCTACTTAGTATTGTTGGTCCATAAAAACTCTCCTCATAAATGTATAATACGTTTTCAGGCAGGAGCATTGATTCTGGATCCAAGCAAGACAAAATCCTTGAAAATTTCATTCTTTTCTGGTCCAGTTGTGAGAATTTTGGTATCCTTTACATTGAATTTAACTGCATTTTGAAGGCTGAAATTCTTGATCTCCATAGGCAAGTGCCACAAGTATTCCTCTCTTTCAGCAAGCAAGTCCATTTATCTCAAACAAATAACAATTTTCATTTTACCAAAGAGTTATGACCTCAAAATTTTATCTGGTGATCCCATATCAAAATTCAGAATCTCTGAATGGCACAAAGTGATCTTCATAAGGTTCAGCCTGATATGACTAACTGTGAATAGGCGAATTGTAAAGTGGCAGTTAAGTTATCCCTCCACACCAATACATACATACACATGTACATACATACATGTAATTTTCACTGTTGGAGAAGGATCAAGATTGTTGTTGTTAATGAAATAAAAACTTGCCTTAAGAAAGGAATTCTCCTTCTTGGGACTGCAGAGACGCCTGTCCTGGCAGTAAAGTACTGTACTTTAATGAGTTCATCCTTAATGAGTTCATCCAACAGCCCCTATTTTATTGTCTGGAGTTCATAATTTTCTATAGCTACTAGCTTTGTCCACTTGGAATTTCTCCCTTGTCAGTTAGCATCCTTGGCCTCATCTGAATTGGACATTGGAACGTTGTAGTTTTGGACTAGGGTACATCGGACTCAAGCCATGGTGGGGATTTTCTCTTCCTTGGATGCCCAACCAATGCTAAGGAAGCAGTGACCAAAAGATCAAGACAAGTTGCATTGAGTAAATATGCTGCACAAGACCTCTATGGAGTATTGAAATACAAGAATGCTATTTTGAGGACTAAGTTGCACCTACCCAAGCCATGGTATTTTCCATAGCCGCGTATGTACGTGAAAGTTGGACATTGAATAAGAAAAGCAGAGTAAGAATGGACTCTTTTGAATTGTGGTGCTGGAGAAGAATGCTGAAAGTACCATGGACTTTGAAAGGGACAAACTAGTCTGCCTTGGGAGTAGTATGGGACACATTGTTCTGTTGAAGCAAGGACAGTGAGACTTTGTCTGTATACTTTGGACATATTTTCAAGAGAGACCAGTCCCTGCAGAGGACATTATGCTTGGTAAAGTACAGGGGCAGAACAAATGGATTGACATCTTAGCTGCAACAATGGGTGCAGACATAGGAACAATGATAAGGATGACACAGGACCATGTAGTGTTTCATTCTGTTGTGCACAGGGGTGCTATGGGTCAGAACCAACTGATGGTCCCTAACAACAACAACAAAACATACAAGGACCTAGAGCTTAAGAACCCAATATGAAAGAACACGCTTGTCATTTGTCAAGTTGAAAGAACTGAAGGAAAAGTCAAGCATTACTGAAGGATTCTATGAGCAAGGTATCAAATGACTCCGGAAACACCAAAATCAGATGGAAGGAATGCACAGAATCACTTTATCATAAAGCATTCATGATTATTTGGTGAGCATACATATTGAATTAGTATGATCAAAGAATACAATCCTAACACACACCTTTCCTGATTTTTTTTCACCTTTCCTGCGTTTAGACCATACAGCTTCCCCATCTTCTGTTCCAATGACTGCCTCTAGGTCTATGCACAGGTTCTAGTTGAGCACAATCAAGCATCCTAGAATTCCAAGTCTTCTCAAAGTTATTCACAGTTTGCTATGATGCACAACTTTTCCATACCTATCTTTCTGGTGTTATCTGCTTTCGGCCAAGAGTCACCTGACTTCAGCAATGACAACCCTTGTTCTAGATCTTCTGAATCTGGCTTGTATTTCTGATATTGTTTGATGATTATCCAAATCCTTTGAATCATTATTCTTTGGAATGGATACAAATATGATTTCTTCAAGTCAGTTGGCCAGGCTGGTCTTCCAAATTTCTTGGTACAATTCTGCATTAGTTTGTTGAAAGATACCAACTGGTATTGTATCAATTCAAGAGCCATCATTTTCACGAATGCCTTAAGTAAAGCTTGAACTTCTTCCTTCAACGCCTTTGATTTTGATCATATGGGGGGTACCTAAAAGAAAAGAAAATGAATTTTTTAAATCTATGCATTAATTTTTTTTTTTACAAAATAACCTATTACCTTCAAAGTATTCTCCATTACACTTAAAACATTTGTCAAATCTGATTTCATTCTTGGAAACATTTTTTCAAACTCATCTGTTGGGTTGGCTGTCAGCATCTCCCTCATTTTTTCCCTCACCTCTTCTACATCATTAAATTGCTGTCCTTTCCTGTCCCCTTTCCTTCAAGGAAACAAAAAGAAGTCACACAAGTTAAGTCAGGTGATTAAGGTGCATGGGGCAAGAGAGGCATGCTGTTTGGGCCCAAAACTGGTGCACTGAGATGTCTGAATGAGCAGGTACATTGTTGTGGTGGCAAAACCAGTCCCCCAACTGCCACAAATTAGGCCTTTTTGTTGCATACTGTTACCCAATCTTTTCAGAATCTCTACGGAGAAAACTTGATTAACAGTCTGATCTGGTGGAATGAACTTAAAATGCACAATCCCCTTCACATAAAAAACAAAAACAAATGAGTATTTTCTTGATCTTTGATTTCACTTGAAGAGATTTGAGTGGGTGAGCGGGTGAGGTGCTGATGGAGTCTTTCACTGCCTTGATGGATGTTTGCTTTTGAAGCCCTAAAGCACCATGTCTTGTCATTAGTAATGACCTTGTGAAAAGTGTCTGGGCCACTTTGGAACTGTTCTTTCACAGCATGACATGTTTGTGAAGCAAACTGACCAAAGTGATGCAATTTTGTTGACTGATAAATAACCTGCCTATTTCCCCTTCCCCCTTTAAGAAAGTCCTGCTAGTGATTGAGTTTAGGATGCACTCTTATGTTCTCAAGATCAGGACATGATAATTAATCATGTTATTCTTCAATATTGTTCTTTTTGATGTTATAATCTATCTGTACCCTGCAATGCTCACTTACTGTAAAAAATGATAACATTAATTTTGGATTCTGCTTTTGTCATACCTGTTTACTCTATAGGAAAGCTCCTGATAAAATAGGTTTTTGCCGCCTTTTCACAAAGATGGTGCTGAAGGCGAAGAAGGAAGCTCCTGCCCCTATCAAAAACAGAAGCTAAAGCAAAGGCTTCAAAAGCCAAGAAGGCTGTGCTGAAAGGCATCCACAGCCACACACACACACACAAAAAAGATCCGCACATCACCCACCTTCCAGAGGCCCAAGACCCTGAGACTAAGAAGGCAGCCCAAATACCCTCGGAAGAGCGCCCCAGGAGAAATAAGCTGGACCATTATGCCATCATCAAGTTCTCCTTGATTACAGAGTTTGCCATGAAGAAGATCAAAGATAACAACACACTGTGTTCACTGTGGATGTCACAGCCAACAAACACAGATCAAACAGGCTGTGAAGAAGCTCTAAGACATTGATGAAGCCAAGGTCAACACCTTGATCAGGCCTGACAGTGAGAAGAAGGCATATGTTCAACTTGCTCCTGACTATGATGCTTTAGATGTTGCCAATAAAACTGGAATCATCTAAAGTGAGCCCAGCTGACTAATGCTAAATATAAACTGTTTCAATATTTAAAAAATAGGTTTTTGCCTATTTAAGCTGGCTATTATCTCCACTCTGGACTGCAATCTAAAGAATTGCTTTAGATTCATGCAGTCCTGTTAACCGAATAAAGATTCTTCTAAATTTCAAGACATTAGAGTGACTGTCATTTATTTGAACCCACAACATTTCCACTCATTGCATTTTCCCTGGTCAGTCAGAGCCTGAGAAAAAAATTCCACAGCAACCATTCTCTTTCATAAATCTTCTGTTCAAATTCGCTGAACCGAGCTCCAAGACAGTCCAGATAACTTCCCCATCTCTTCAATGGTCCGTCTTCAAGCACAAGTGCACAAATTTTGTTGACATTTTCAACTGTTCAGGAAATTGATGGACACCAAGAATTAGGCTTGTCATTGATCCACATTCCATCTCTATTGAAAGGAGAAAAACCACTTACACACTTGAGTTTTCCCCATAGCATTGTCCTTGTAAGCTGAGTTCAACATCACAACAGTTTTTGTGGCACTTTCCTAGCAAGAAACAAAAGTTCACAGTCACATGCTGTTCTCTTAAATCAGCCATCACAAAAGAAGAGGTTCAGCTTGAGGGTAATGTAACCACATGGAGCAACTCATGAACAGAGAGGACTACAGGGCCCGTCCCAATCAGAGCCAAACTGCCCACCTCCGTATAAGTGTGTGTTACAGAGGACAACACGAAGCCTACAGGTTGGGGAGAGAGGCTGGTCTGCCTGAACCACATGGTAGCAAACCAAGAAGGACAAAGAGAGCAACAGACTAGACCCCACTAGACCCATACTGACACACCAAGTCCTGAGTACAACATACAGTGCTGCTAAGGAACAGAAAAGACTGTAGTACCGACAACAGCTTGAGACAATGATGGCCCCTCACGGGAGCATACCATGACAGAGGACAATACTGGGGACATATGGTGGGGAGTGGGTCCGATCTGACCGCCCGCCACAGTGGGGTGAACCAAGAAGAAACATAACAGATCAGCAACTAGAGCACAGAAAACTCACAGAACCCCCAGGGAGCCCAAAAATAGACCTCAGCTACGGAGGGGCAGTTCCTGGAAGCCCCCAGGACTGGTGGGGAGAGAGTCATAAAGGTCAGCACACAGACCTGGAATTATGTATGCTTTTTCATTTTTCCCTCTCCTATTATTCAATCTGTTGTTTTCTTTTTTGTTTTCTCTCTGTTATTGTTGTTTTGACTACTTATATAATATAGGCATAGGAAACAAGCCCAAGAAGAAAGCAGCAGGACCAATGGTTCCATAGGGACTTAGGGGGAAGATGAGGCAGGGGAGGGGAGCAGTGAGCAAACAGCGCCATAGACAGGAGAACAAAAGAGAATTAAAATCAACAATGAAAAGGATGTAGATATTCTGGCTGTGTTGAACCAACAGCAATCTAGATGAGAGGGATTACTAAGAAGCAGAAGAAGGGTAAGCATGATGGTGGGGCAGGAGAAAGGTAAAAGGAAACAGAGGAATGATCTGGGAAGCAAAGCTATGGACAGAAGTATAATCATAGGTGTGTACATATGTAAATTCATTCATAAAATAGAGGTATTGGCCTTTGAACATATATTTATATGGCAATACATGGAGGAAGTGGCCTCTGCTCAAGCCCTCCCTCAATGCAAGAACACTTTGTTCTTAGAACCTGGCATTCTATGATGCTCAGTCTCCTGACATAAGCAAATGTGGTGAAGAAAGCTAATGGTGCCAGGCTATCAAAAGATATAGTGTATGGGCTCTTAAAGGCTGGGAGTTAAACTAGCAGTCATCTAGCAGAGAAGCAACAAGCCCATATGGAATAAGTACACATGGAAGACGCCTGTGTGATCATGAGGAGTTGATGATGGGATCAGGCTAGAGTCATCAGAAGACCCAAAACAAAAAACATACTGTTGAGAATGAGGGTGGTGGGAGCAGAGACCCCAAACCCATCTGTAGACAACAGGACATCCCCTCACAGGATGGATGAGTCAACCAGAGCACAGTATAGTACCGATAAAACACAATATTCCTCTGGTTCCTTAAGGCTTCTTTACCCCTCAGTCCTGCCTTTCACTTTGGGCTAAACTAGAGCATGTATCACTGATACAGTTAAGAGCTCACAGTACACAGAATTCAGGTCAGATAAACCATTAGGAACAAAAGTGGAAATAGTGATACCGGGAGGGTAGGGGGAAAGTATGGGCAGGAGAGGAGGAAGGGGCACTGATAGCAATTATTGAGGAATAACACACACACCCCACTCTTGAGGGGGAGGAACAACAGAAACTTGGTGAAGGGAGACAGAGTGAGTGAAGGCAGACAGTAGTTAATGTAAGATATAAAAATAATGATTCATAATTTATCAAGGGGTCACGAGGGGGGTGGGAGAGGGGGGGGGAAGGAGCTGATACCAAGGGCTCAAATAGAAAGTAAATGTTTAGGAAATGATGATGGCAACATATGCACTCATATGCTTGATACAGTTGAAGTATGGAATGTTGTAAGAGCTATAAGAACCCCCAATAAAATGACTATTTTTTAAATTCACTATGACTAGAGAGAAATTTCCCAGGCGATGCCACTGGGTGCACTAACTCAAAATGAGTTGTTAGATGCTCGCCTAGTGCGGAAAATGTGTACTAGGAAAGCTCCACTTGTGGAGGGAGCTTTTTTCTATTTGGGGAGGGTTACCCCCTCACATACATGCTGTCTCTTCAAATGGTTGAATGTGGACCAATTCTTCTGGTACTGTGACTGTGCATTCCTTCCATCATCTCTTCCTGCTCCCTACAACATTCTACATTTTGCTCATGCTGTTTTTGTTAGGTGTCATTTTACTCAGAGAATCCTTAAATGTCTCAACTTGAATTTTCAGGGTTTTTTCAATTATTTCTGTTTGAGATATGCTAAACATGTTCTTTTTTGACTTCATGACTCCTGGTTTATGCACAATTTAATTATAATGTTTTCTTATTCTTCCATCATTTCTTCCTTTGTTGAAGCTACTCTACATTCAAGAGCAAGTTGAATGTCTTCTGACATACACATTAGTCTTTTTTATAATTTTCTTCATTCCTGTTGTTTTAATGACATTTTGCTTTCTTCAATTCATTGTTCTTGATGTCACCCACAGGTCACCTGCCCTTTGGTCGTTATTGCTCAATACAACAAATAGATTTTGAGAAGTATCTAAGTTTTTCTGGACTGATACTCAAAGTTGGATTTTGACTTTCATAAACTTGTTTTTGGTTTATTCAGTTTCAACCTAAACTTGTATATGAATGATTGGCAGTCTGTTCCTCAGCTGAGAACTAGCCTGGTTTGGGCTGTTGATATTGAGTTTCTCCCTCATCTCTTCTCACAGATGGAATCAGTTTGATTCTTGTGTATTCCATTTAATGTGGTCCAAATGTATATTTTGTTGATAAAAGTTATTTGCAATGAAAAATGTCTTATCTTACAAAATCCTCCCATGTATTCTCCAGCATCATTTCTATCATCAGTAAAGTCTAATTTTCCAATTACTGATTCTTCTATTTTGTTTCCAACTTTGCACTTCAATCACCAAAAATTATCAATACATCTCAATTTTTTCAGACTGCAGAAGCTGGTTAATTCCTAAATACCATAACTTCATCTCTGGCTTTAGTGGTTGGCGTGTAAATCTGAATAATTATTATTTTAACTAGTCCTATTTATAGGTGTATAGATATTATCCTCCCACAGACAGGATCATACTTCAAGATAGGTCTTAGAATACTCTTTTTGCTTATTAATTTGGCTATTCCTTTAGAATTTTTCATTTACAATAAAATAAACCATTGCTTCCCACATTCAAAATGGCCATTGCCTGTCCATTTCCCCTACTGCCTAGGATAAGGAGCCTGTTGGCACTGTCAGGTAGGGATTGGACTGCTAACTGCAAGGTCATCACTTCAAGCCCACCAGTAACTCCAAGGGAGGAAGATGAGGCTATCAATTCCAAACATTTATAGGCTCAGAAACCCTATCCACTGTCACCACGAGTCTGAATCAACTCAGTGTTGAGGTGGGAATGCCTAGGATATTGATTTTACAGATTCCATTTCATTACTGAACATTTCCAATTTTTCTAGATTCATACTGCATATATTTCATGTTCCAATTATTCATGGATATTTGCAGCTATTTCTTTTCGTTTGGGGTTGTGCCCACACAGCAAATGAATGTTCCAAAAGCTTGATTCCATCCATGTCATTCAGTTTCCTTCTACTTTGGAGGAGGGAGCTCTTTCCAGTGCTTTGCAACCAGAGGACTTATCTTCCGGCACTAATTCAGGTTCTTCTGCTATTTAAAGCTTTTTATAATAAGGACTGGAATAAAAGAGAGAATATGATAAAGATATGTTATATGTATTAAGGCTTCAAATAGCTTGTGGGAAAATGAAATGAGAAGATAGTGAAATCTTTATATGAGCTTTTTGAAGTCCATATATCTTTCATTGCCTTGAAGTCAATTCCAACTCACAGCAGCCCTAAAGGACAAGCAGAAAAACCCCACATATTTCTGAGACTGTAAACATTTAGTAGAAATCCTCATATTTTTCCTCAATCTTCTCCAGAGGAGAAGTTGGTGGTTTTGAACAGCTGACCTTGTAGTTAGCAGTCAATGCATAGTTCACTATGACATCGGGGCTGCTTCAACACACACATCCAACACACACACACACACACACACACATATACACAAACACACAGGAAGAACTAGTTTTATTGTGCTTTATCTTATTGCACTTCACAGATAGTGTCTTTTGTAAGTTGCAGGCTGTGGTGCTCTTTTGTCAAGCAAATTGATCAGCACGATTTTTCCAATAGTGTGTGCTCACTGTGTCTCTGTGTCATATTTTGATAATTCTTACAATATTTCAATCTTTTTATAATGCTATTACACACTTAGGAAATGCTACCAAACCCATTCCCAGTGAGTACATTCTGACTCTAAGTACCCTGTATAGGGTTTTTGAGTCTATAAATCTTACAAGATCACAAAGCCTAATCTTTCTCACCAGGGCAGCTACTGAATCCACACTGCTGATCTTGCAGTTATTAGCAGCCCAATCATAAGCCATTGTATCACTGGGACTTAACATAATTTTTATATATAAAAGCAATTATATGAACCTTTTTTAAAAATCATTTTATTGGGGGCTCATAAAACGCTTATCACAATCCCTCCATCCATCCATCCATGCATTGTGTGTGTGTCAAGCACATTTGTACATTTGTTGCCCTCATCATTCTCAAAACATTTTCTTTCTACTTGAGCCCTTGGTATCAGCTCATTTTCCCCTCCCTCCCCATTCCCCCTCTCTCATGAACTCTTGATAATTCATAAATTATTTTGTCATATCTTACACTGTCCAACGTCTCCTTTCCCACACTTTTCTGTTGTCCATCCCCCAGAGAGGAGGTTATATGTAGATCCCTGTAATTGGTTCCCCTTTTCTACCCCACCTTCCCTCCACCCTCCTTGAATCGCCACTCTCTTTGTTTTATTGCCGTACTCTAGAACTGAACCAATGATATTGCTGTGGTGCACATATATAAGCCACCACTTCCCTGTCAGTGTGTTGTACTCTGGTGACTTGTGTGCTGTTGTGATGCTGGAAGCGTTGTCACTGATGTTTCAAATGCCAGCAGCTCCACCCAAATTGAGCAGGTTTCAGTTGAGCTTCCAGACTAGCAACTGACTAAGAACAACTTGGTTCCCCATTTCACAGGAAGAAGCCAATGAAATTCTTCTGAACAGCTTTGAAGCTGTGGTAGTACATAATTTCATGTCAACCTGATAAATAGGTGATAAGGATGGAGGCTAGCTTGATTGATGTCTGCTTGTGGGCATGGCCTTCTTGTGAGAATTCTGTTAATTTGCTCTTCCTCGCTGGGGCAGGACACACTCTCTCTCTGCTTCACCTACATGGAGCCACACTGATGGCAGCCAGAGCCATTGAGATGCTTCCATCACCACTGTTTCCACAAGACTTTCCCCCACCAGCCTGTGATCTTCCTGCATTTGGCCTCATTTCATGTGTTGTGTGTCTGAAGAGTCTGACTAGACTAGTATTAGACATAATGGCCAATATCGGACTTAGGGACTTGATTTACTGGGCTGAGATGTTTTATTGATTCATAATTACTTATTGATATAACGTTCTCTCTTACACACATATAAACATCTCTGAATTTGTTTCTCTAGTCCACACTGTATAACACAGGGGCATTGTCAAATACCGAAAGCCTGAACAAAGGAAGCAGAACATGGTTGGAGATACTGCTGGAGGCGGGGTAGCTCAGGTCCAAGGGTACTAGAAATGTGACTGAAGAGAAGTTCCTTTCTTGGAGAGGAGCCAACCATGGTGATGTGAGAGGAGTGAAGCCTGTGGAAGGGAAACCTTTGGGATCTTCATTTGCTGATGGGGTGTGACTCAAGGTAAAGAGAAAATGCTGCCCAAACCTTCTACTGATCAGAACATGCAATGTGTGAATTTAGGAAAATTGAAAGTGATCAGAAATGAAATAGAACACATGAAGTTCGATATCCTAGGGATTAGTGAGTTGAAATTGGAGTGTATTGGCCATTTTGGATCAGAAAACCATATGATATATTATGCCAGGAATAACACAATCAAGAGGAATGAGGTAGCATTCACTTTTAGAAAGAATCTTGGTAATTTCATCCTGAAGTACAATGCTGTCTGTGATCAGAGTATATCTATCTTCCTTCAAGGAAATCAAATCCATACAGCTATTATTGGAAATTTATGCACTGTGGTAGTTGTATAACTTCATGTCAACTTGAAGACAAAAGTGTAGGAGTGGTAGTCAACCTGTCAATCAGGTTCCCCCTTGTGGGCTTGGCCTTCTCATATGGAGGGCCCAGGCAACCTCCCCTTCTCTCTCTGCCTTCACCTTCCTGCTGGATAGCCACTCTGAGACTGGATGCTTCCACTGAAGTTGGATCCAAATGGCTCTGTACCCACCAACCTGTAATATTTCAGCATTCTGCATTATTGCTTGTGACTGTGTGAGTCTGAGGAGGACGTATGGACTAGTATTAGATTTATGGACATGAGTTGGATTGGGCTGGGATGTTTTCCTAATATATAGCTACTCCTTGATATAAATCTCTTTTTCCCCACATATATGAGTGTCACTGGATTTGTTCCTCAATTCAACCTGGCCTAACACACGCATCAACCACAAAAGCTACTGATGAAGAAATGGAAGGATTCTACCAATGACAGTAGGACATTGTGCTCTAAGAACAGAGTGCTCCTTAGAGGCAAGGATGGCAAGACTTGGTCTTACTTACTTTGGATATATTGTTAGGAGAGACCAATCCCTGGAGAAGGACATCATATTTGTTAAAGTGGAAGGGTAGAGAGAAAGCAGAAGGTGCTCAAGGAGATGGATTGACACGGTGGCTGCATTCGTGGGCACACACCTAGGAACAATTGTGAAGATGGCAATGTTTCCTTCTGTTATGCATAAGGTCACTATGGGTTGGAGCCAACTTGATGGCACTTGAAAACAACTTATATAATGACCCTTGGTGATAAAGAAGGTTAAGCATTGGACTGATAACCGAAAGAATGCCAGTTCAACTATGTACTTGACTGGAGAAAGATGAAGTAGTATTCTTCTTTAAATATTTACAGCCTCCAAAACAGTCCTATTGAACAGTCCTGCGCTGTCCTAAAGAGTCAGTGTAGGATACCTATGAGTTGAAAATGACTTGAGTTACACCTTTGAGATAAGACGTTGAAGGCTTATTTCTGGCCTTGCCAGCTGAAGGCAAACTGTTTCTTGCAATCCTTCAAAGCCCAAGTTGAGGAAAAGACATTTGCCAAATCAATACTTTTAGACCAGGTACCAGGAGGTGTATTAATGTGTACAAGCAATGAAACCTCATCTGGAACAGCAGCTGAAATTGCAGTCATTACTGAATTATGTTATGATAATTCACTGATATTTTCCAAGATCCATCTGGTTTTTTGCACAGGTCAGATTGGTGACTTGAATGGGGGAAGTTGTGGGAATTATCCACCCTTTCTTCTTCAAGATTTGGTTGCATCACCAATTCTGCAAGTATTCCCAGAATATAGTCTTGCTTTTGGCTTATTATTTTTACGGGTAGGGAAAGTTAGAATGTCTTCCATTTCACTTTTTCTACCATATCAGCCTTTGCTCTACATGTCAGTTATCTGATATGAGGGTTCTGACAGTTGCTGGATATGTTTATTCCAATTGCGTGTTCTGGAATTGGGAGAATCACTACAGAGTGAGTTAAGGACCAACTGTTGTTGTTGCTGTTGTTGTTAGATGCCCTACAGTCAGTGCAGGCTCATAGTGATGCTATGTGCAACAGAATGAAATACTGCCCAGTCATATCCTAGCCTCACAATTGTTTTTGTTTGGTGCCATGAATGCAGCCACTTTCCTCTTTGTCACTGCCCTGAATAATGTCCTTCTCCAGGAAATGGTCTCTCCTTACAACATGTAAAAAGCATGTGAGATGAATTCTCACCACCATTGCCTCTAAGGAGCATATTGACTTTTCCTCTTTAAGTCATATTTGCTTGTTCTTTTGGAAGTCTGTGGTACCTTCAATATTCTTCCCTACCACCATAATCTAAGTGCAATATCAGCTCTATTGCTTCAAGAAATAATGTTTAAAGACCACAAATGGCAATTTTCAGGTTTTATATGTAGCACTTGAGGCTGATTCTGAAGCTTTGCCCCTTTTTGTCACATTGTCTAGTGGAAGTAGTACCATTATGCTTCTCATTCAGACAAAATGACAAGAAAGTATCAACTATGTAATCATCTAGAGTTTTCTCTCTCACAAATACTTGATCCAGTGGTGGTGATATTTTGCATATTCTATTGCGGGTTTGTCCCTTCACACCACAGATTACCAGTGAGCTCTTCACCCTGGAGACAGACTTATGAGCACTATAAAACTAGCCAGACTGGACAACCAATCAGGAAATCCATCCGAATGGTTTTGCTCCTCTAAAATTACTCTCGGTTCCAAATGACTACACATTGTTGTTAAGGTTATGTGTCAGATTTGGTACATTGATCCTGAGAGCAAAACCAGATATGTATATACACACACCTATCTATATTTATATCTGTGCATGTTTACAACTATCGATCTATCTCTATTTATCTGAGGGCTTCACAAATTCATGAAAATGGAATTTAAAGTTAATGGGATTTATCTTTTAACTTTTGTAGATCCTTCATATAGATAAAATTATTTTAAGGAAATAGTTGACACAGGTGTGGAAGATAGCAAACCAAAGCCAGATGTAAAACTGGAGGCTTATTCTGGAATCACATTAGAGGCTTATTCTGACTCATGTGGTTGTAAGGGCTGATATACCAAAAATCAGTGGGTCAATTGCCCAGGCTCCTTGTTCATGAGCTGCTGAAGTTAGCGAATGCCAAAATCTGGATATCTGGTGTTAGTTTGCTGACTCACATCCTAAAACTAGACACCAGAAGATGTTTAGTCCGATATAGGATTAAGAGAGAGTTTTGTTAGAATATCAGTACATATATGATTTAGCCCCAACTCTTATGAAATCTTCCTCTTTAACAGATTGGCAGCTCACATCAGATCAGATAATAGAAGATTAATACATAATACCTGTCAAATTCTTGAGAATCTTGATCTAGCCATGTTGACATATAACATTAACAAACACTTGTATGCATTTCAAAGCAAGATGATCAACAGAATTCAGAAAATTTGAACAATATTATGAATATCACATGTAAGTAAACTTTTGTTGAAGATAATTCAAAAACAATCTTTTAGCAGTGCATCAGCAGGGGACTGCCAGAAATTGAAGATGGAGTCCAAGAAGATGTGGAATAAGGGATATCATTGCTGACATCAGACAGAGCTTGGCTGAAAGTAGAGAATCCTAGAAAGATGTTATATTATAAAGATGATACCTATGTTTTATTCACTATGAAAAAGCATATAACTGTCTGGGTATAAAAAAATCTATAGACAACATTGTGAAGAATGGGAATTCCAGAAAACTCAATTGTACTCGTGGAACCTGTACATAGACAAAGAGGTAGTCATTTAAACAGACTAGGAGGACATTGCATGGTTGAAAATCAAGAAATTGTCCATTGAGGTTCTATACTTACACTAAAATCATGCATTTTATATGCTAAGCAAATCATCCTAGAAGCTGGAGTTCACAAAGGAAACAGCATCGAGACTGGAAGAAGACATATGAACAAGTTGTGATATGTAGATATACAACCTTAGTTGCTGAAAATAAAGGACTTGCGAACTTACTGATGAAGGTCGAAGACATGAGCCTTTAAAATGGATTCAACCTCACATTTAAAAAAACCGAAAATTCTCCAAACTGGGTCAACAAGCACATCAGGATAAATGGAGAAAAGAGTGACATTTTCCAGAATTTCATTTGGTGTGGATCACAATCAGCAGACATGAAAGTAGCCATCATAGAATCATAGGACAGATTGCACAGGACAAATTTACTGCAAAAAGACCTCTTCAGGTGTTAAAAGAGCAAGCATGTCATTTTAAAGGCTAAGGTGTGCCTGGCCAAAGTCATGGCATTTTTCATTGCTTCATATGCGTGTGCAGGCTTGATGATAAATAAAGTCGGGGGAAATAAAATGGAAATAAAAACCAGGAACAACTCATAAAGCAGTTAGACAAAGCACAGATTGCTAAATTTCCATCTATGGATAGCTATGGCTATCTTGAGATTACAATTTTACAAGTTTTCCTATTCCCATTCTTTCTTCAGTTTGCTGGCGAAATTCTAATTAGAATAAGTCTATGTTGGGTCTACCGTTAAACCTAATGGGGATTCTTGTTGTTAGGTACTGTCAATTTGGTTCTGACTCACAGTGACCATGTGTGCAATGGACCACATCACTGTCCAGTGTGTAAACATCGTTACAACAGTTTCTATGTTTGAGCGCATTTCTGCAGCCACGGTGTCAATCTATTTCCTATTTCAGTTCGGGTCTTCCTCCTTTTGCTGACCCTCTACTTTACCAAGCACAAAATCCTTCTCCAGGGACATGTCCAAAATAGTGATATAAAGTCCTGCCAGTCTTTGGTTCCAAGGAATATTCTGGCTGTACTTCCACCACAGATTGGGTTGTTCTTCTGGTGGTCATGCTATCTTCAAAACTTGTCACGAAGGCCATAATTCAAATGCTTCCATTCTCCCGTCTTCCTTATTCATTGTCCAGCTTTCCCTGTATGTGAGACTGTTGAAAATACTGTTTCTGTGGTATTATTTTGGGGGTTGGACAGTAAGTTGCATTTTCTGGGATCTTTGATGGGTGAGATTTTATCTCTGTAGGCTCCCTACACTGCTGAGGGCTCTCTGGTTACCGTTGGTGCCCAGGAAAGGAAGGATGATTCTTTATTGAATCTACCTTCCCTGCCCTGTCGCCAACATTTAGTCTCCATCTATTAGCTTTGCTTAGATCGACTTGTCCTCAAAGACTGGAGCTCTTATTATTACATCATTCATCTCTGCTGTCTTTGGCTTGTCAAGGAAAAAAGTCACTAGCTTAGCATTGAATTAACTTCCATTTTAAGAAGTGGTGATCTCCTACTTCTTAATCTAGTTATAAAGCTTCTATTCAGTCATCAGCCTCAAAGTTTGGGACTTCTTTTATGAAGGTTGACCATTTTCCCCCTTTAAAAACGCACAATGTTTCCCCTGTTTCTAGACTTATGATGAGCATACTTCAAGCCTGCAATGTAGTGAATCTAATATGGCATTTCTAGCCATAGACTTTGTCACTTCCACCAAAGATCCTTTGTTTTTCTAAGTGGTCTCAGTAGGAAGGTGGGGGTGGGGTGGGGGAGATGCTGAGCAAATGATATGATTCACCTCAAAGTGATTGCTAACAGCGTTCATTGTGATTGACACCCTGCTGGGTAAAAAATAAGTCGTCTTGGACATGGGATGGTGGGGGCATTTCACTACCAGTAAAAGAAGAGGTACAAGTGGAGTGTGTCCTTTGTACCCCCAAAGATCCCTGTGCACCAAACCGCCTGCATCTAGGAGACAGCTTTGGTGCTAGAACTACGAGCCAGCACATGAAACAAAGCGGTGAACTCCCCAGCCCACAGTGCAAGTGAAGCACTGGGGCAGGAGGCCACCTTATTAAGGGGAATTCCTCTAGGCCCTTAATGAGGTGAGCTGGATTTGCTGGTCTACCCAGCCGGAGCAGGGTTCCCTTGAGTTGAAGATTACAGAGCTGGGTTCCCTTGAATTGAAGATGATAGTAAAAAAAGATGACCTTTGGACATTTCTTGTCAGCTCTAAAAGAACTTTGTAACATTACCTAATGAGGGTAGGGGACAAACCAAGAGGCTAGAGGGCAGAGAGAAACCTGGCTGTGGGGACAGCAGAGAAGAAAGTGTCCTGATGGAACACCTGAGCATTTCTCACCTCGCTTGTAACCTGTGAACTTTCCTCGTGAATCCTCGAATTGTGTGCATTGCCTGTGAGTGACTGTGTGTGACTTTTCAATCCATTAAGGAACCCAGCTGACCAGGCGAAAGAACTGCGGCAGATAGAGCAATAAAAGGAGAGTTCTGTGGGAGACAGAGCCAAACCCCTCCCAGTCAGGGAGATGGGCACTCATGGCCCCATAAAGAAGAATGATTTATGAAAATGCTATTCATAAACCTATTCACAATACAAGGATGGTTTTTTTCTTAGTTTATTCAATTATTTGCAGAAAAATATTTCAACACTACCACTCTCCTTTAGAGAAATCATCTTTTTCTTGGAGGGTGGGCCAGGGAATGTATAGGGAGGGTGGAATTTTTTCCTAAAAGGACAAATAAGGAAGCTGTGAGATTCACTGGTATTTCCATATTATTTACTTTAGAAGGAAGCCATGAAGTGCTCATGTGTTAACAGATGTTATTTTGCCTGTGCAGCTAAAAAGTATTATTTTCCTTGCATATAATAACTATAAAGAAAATTGGCTATCCTTGGTTAGAAAAGTCACTCAAAATCAAAACATAAAATTCTGCAAAACTATTCAGCCTCACCATCAAAGAAGTGGAGATTAAAACAATATTTGATCTACAAATTGGTGGATGTTTTAAAATATACTGAACAACTTCTTGTATTAATTTATAAGATCATTTTATTGGATGCTCTTACAACTCTTAAAACAATCCATGCATCAATTGTATCAAGCATACTTGGACATATGCTGCCATCATCATCTTCTAAACATTTATTTTCTATTTAAACCTTGGTATCAGCTCCTCTTTTTCCCTCATTCCCGCCTCCCACCATCATGACCCCTTGATAAATTATACATTATTATTTTTCATATCTTACACCAACAAATGGCTCCTCCACCCAAATTTCTGTTGTTCATCCCCTGGGCGTGGTGTTATGGTATCTGTGTCCCCTTTCTCTGCTCCTCCCCACACTTTCCCCCTGCCCTCTTGGTGTTCTACTTTGATTCTTGTTCCTGCGGGGTTTATCTGACCTGGATTCCAGGTGTCATGAGCTCTTATCTGTACCTGTGTACATGCTCTGGTCTAACCCGAAGTGAAAGGAAGGAGTGGGGTCATGATAGTGGGGGATAAGGAAGCCTCAAGGAACCAGAGGAATACTGTGTGTTTCTTTCATACTATATCGCACCCTGGTTGACTCATTCCTTCCTTGTGATCTTCTGTGAGGGAATGTTCCATAGTCTACAGATGGGTTTTGGGTCTCTGCCCTACTGCCCTCATTCTCAACTATATATATATTTTTTGTTTGTTTGTTTGTTTAGGTCTGCTGATACCTGTTACCTAACCCCATTGATACCTTATGATCACATAGACTGGTTTGTTTCTTCCATGTAGGCTTGTTGCTTCTCTGCTAGAGGACCACTTGTTTAGCTTCAAGACTTTAAGACCCCAGATTCTATATCTTTTGATAATAAGGCACCGTTAGCTTTCTTCGCCACATTTGCTTATGCTCCCATTTTGTCTTCAGGGATTGTGTTGGGAGTGTGAGCATCATGGAATGTCAGGTTGTTAGAACAAAGTGTTTTTGTGTTGAGGAAAGTCTCGAACAGAGGCCCCAAATCCATCCACTTTCTCAATTTACTGATAAATAAGTATATGTAGATAGATCGACACCACTATTTATATGAATTAATATATTTAAATATGTATGCACCTATGTTTATACCTCTATCCATAGCTTTGCTTCCTAGATCTTTCCTCCATTTCCTTTTACCTTCCTCCTACCCCACCATCACACTTGTCCTTCTTCTGCCTCTTAGTAAATCCTCTCAGCTACATTGTTGTTGCTCCAGTACAACCAGCATCTCTATAGCCTCCTCCTTACTGATTTTAATTCCCTAGTTGTTCCCCTGTCTACGGGGTTGTTTGCTCACTGATCCCCTCCCCTGCCTCCTCTCCTCAAGTCCATCTGGAACTGTTGGTTCTATTACTTTCTCCTTGGGCTTACTTCTCATGCCTATCTTACATAGTTAAGCAAAACAACAATAATGGAGACACAATAAAAAGAAATTAACAGTTTGAGTAAGAAGAGAAAGAGAGAAAAGAAACTAGCAAAAAATAAACAACCCCCCAAAGCATACATAATTCCAGGTCTGTCCGCTGATCTTTATGACTATCTCCCCCACTGGTCCTGGGAGGTTCCAGAAATTTCCCCTCCTAGTCTGAAATCTATTTGGGGGGCTCTTCTTGTATTTATAGAGGTCATTAGCACCCACACTGTGCCTTCATAGAGATTAGTCATTTGGATCGCTCATAACTGGCCCATACGGTGCGATGAGAAAAACAGTCAGGAAGGCAGAAACCCTGAGGTTTGAATTTTGGGCTTTTTACCTACAGGTCAGAAACTATGCAAAGTGTTTCTTCCATAGGCGAGGCACACACACGTTCATATATCAATGATGAAAGGACACATCAGTTCAATCATTCTAGGCAGTGTGTTGCCAGAATGTATAAATTTTTGTTTAGCAATCCTTGAAGTGAAATGCATCATAATCTATTTAAGTGAAAATATTTGTCTTATGATTAACAATTCCAGGTGCCTTAGAGTGGTTACCTGGGTTCTGCTAACCTCAAGGTCAGCAGTTTGACATCTCCAGTCACTCGGGGAAAACTGAAGCTTTCTCCTTCTGTGAAGAGTTATGCTCTGGGAAACTGACAGGGGCAGCAGCTCTACCCTGACCTATTGGGATCGCCAGGAGTCAGAATCCACTTGATAGTGGGTTTGGTTTTGCTTTATTCTCAAAGTAGGAGCTCTAATTTGTGTGGCGCTGTCAGGTATGTGTGGCCTACAAACTGCAAGGTCAATACTTCACACTCACTAGCCACTTTTGGAGGGAAAGATGAGACGTTCTGCTCCTGTAAAGGGTTAAAGTCTTACTAAGAAACCCCATACATTCTGCAGCCAATTAAGCTGACCGTCCTCCTCCTAGTGGGGGCCAGTGTGCAATGGCTGCAAACAGCAAGCCTCCTCGGTAGTGTATGCAGTCTATTGGTACGTATAGGCTGCCCTAAGGGACCTAGGAGACAGCCTTTTGCTGCTTGTCTGTGCCTCTGGCCTGGCTAATTTCTGCTCTCCCTAAACTAGGCTTCAAACTCGGATGCGAGGTGCTTTTGGGAAACCTCAAGGCACAGTGGCTAGAGTCCACATTGGCCAGGTTATCATGTCCATCCGCACCAAGCTTCAAAACAAGGAGCATGTGATTGAGGCCTTATGCAGGGCCAAGTTCAAGTTCCCTGGGCGCCAGAAGATCTACATCTCTAAGAAGTGGGTCTTCACCAAGTTTAATGCTGATGAATTTGAGGATATGGTGGCTGAGAAGCGCCTCATCCCGGATGGTTGTGGAGTCAAATACATCCCTAACCACGGCCCCTTGGACAAGTGGCAGGCCCTGCATTCATGAAAGCCTTGGTAGACCTGTGCTACCTCTCATATCCACCAAATAAAAATTGAACTTCCTGAAAAAAAAAAAAAAAAAGAAACCCCATACGGAGTTATCAGCTAGAATCAACTGCGTAGCACAGAGTTTTTTGTCTTATCCCAAGAACATAATAAGAAACATAGAGCATCTTATATTACTTATTGCAGGCAATGCTTTGTGCTTGGCGCTATCAACTCACTCTCCTTTGTTACAGAATATGATTTTCTTCGGGCTACAAAGCTTCCTTTAAAACACCCGATGCCCCAACCTCCCTGACTGCTGGATATAAATGTGCTCGAACCTGATAGATGTGGTCTATTTGGGAAAATGTATTGCTTTCTAAGGAAAGTATATACACCTACCACTCCCCCCTGGGCATATTGTCCCATAGCCCTGGTTCTGCAGTTTGCTACATCTCACCAAACATTATGGAAATGGCTGACATAGTTGTGGGTACTGTTATATCTCAAGTCCAAAGTTCAGACATCTTTTTGGAGGATCCTCCTCATTGACAGGCTGCAGAAGCTGGTAAAACCAGGTCAGATGATAGGCCACAACTGGAGGCCCAAAACCAGATGTTAGGCCGAGGCAAGCCATATGCAGGATCCAGAGCTAGAAGTAAAAATGACCAAAAGTCAAATCAGTCCTCTTGCTTCTGCATATCTGTGTGTATATGACTTCTCTAGGTTTCTTTAAAAATTTGGATTCTCATACAATAGGCTTGAGGTAACATTTAAGAGTCTGTATTTCTAACAAGGTGTAATGTATCGGAATGGAAAAGGTCCAGCCTCTGGGCCACATAACGCTTGTGAAATCAGCAATACTAGCTAACATCACAGGCCTCACCAAAGAGAAGCAGCTCCAGCCATAACATTAGGGGTAACTTGATTAAATGTTTTCACCAGCATGACCTGAGAATGACGTTATAAATATCCATGTGGCCCTTGGCAGAAAAAAATATGCCTCAGCCCTGATCTAAAGAGTGCCTGATCCAAGTCATAGTCTTTTCCATCACCTCATATGCATATGAAAGTTGAACAATGAACAATATAAAGGATGACCTCAGAGTAATTAATACATTTAAATTATGGTGTGGGTGAAATGTATCAAAAGTATAGTGAATCGCCAGAAGAAGAAACAGATCTTTCTTGGAAGAAGTACAACCAGAGTACTCCGTAGAAGCAAAGATGGGGAAACTGCATCTCACCTACTTTGGACTTGTTATCAGGAAAGACCAGTCTTGGAAAGTGACATCATGCTTGATAAAATAGAGGGTCAGCAAAAAAAGAGGCAGCCCATCAAGAAGATGGATTGTCAAAATAGCTGCAACAATGAGCGCCAACACAATAAATGATGAGGATAGAACAGCACGGGGAATGTATTTTTCTATTGAAAGCAGAACCCATTGGACAGAACCTCACAACAGACTCTCAGTTTATACCATTTTTGCTGGTTTGTGCGTTACCAGCCCAGGTCTTACTTGAGAGAGGTGAGAAACCAAGAGCAAAAGTGGATAAAAGTGAAAGGCTCTTTGCAATTTTATCACCGTACCCCAGGATGTAAATTGAGGCGATTGTGAATGTGTAACAGGTTTCTGAGGAATGGTCATGAATATGCATAGGGTTGAGGTTATGATTCTTGGTCAGGAAGTGGCTTACAAGACCATATAGTACCCTTCAATCATTCCATCACATCAAGAAGAGTTGTACACTCATCACCACAATCAGTTTTAGAACATTTTTTTCATTCTTGTACTCGTTATTAGCTCCCTATTTCCCCCAACTCCCTCTGCCATGTTCCCAAGAAACCAATTACTGTCTCTATAGACATCTATCCTGGATTTCATATGCAGAAAAACATTAAAAAAAACAAATAAAAACTAACAACGTAAAGCAGATAAAAACTTCAAACTAAAATAAAGCAGATGCTTCAAAAATGATCAGGGAAAAGAATGTACAGATGTGCTTTATACAATCGATGTATGTATGGATTGTGATAAGAGTTGTATGAGCCCCTAATAAAATGTTTTTAAAAAAAGAAACATATGGCAGTTTTGCAAATTGCCCTCCATTCACCTTTACTAGACAGCACGGAAGGGTAAGAAACATCCATCGAACTAACAAAATAAACATTTATTTTCCTTTCAAAAAAAAGAAAGCAGAAAATATTAAAAATTAGAACAAATTTTAATGGATCATAAGAAAGATCAAAAGATAGGGTGCTAAATTTTAACCTAACTGCATCAACAACAACCCACTTTCCAATGCATCCTACAAGATTGTAACTCTGCGGGAGTAGAAAGCTTCATCGTTCTCCTGCGAAGCAGTTGGTGGTTCTGGACTGTCGGCCTTTTTGTCAGAAGCACGATGTGTAAGCATCACACTAACAGCCCTGGTTGAACAGTGTCTGTTATTTGGGCTGCCAGTCGCAGGTCAGCAGTTGAAACCATCAGCTGCTTCCCATTCCTATAAAGAGTTCATCTCAGAAACCCACAGCAACAGTTCTACCCTGTCCTATAGAGTTGCGATGAGTTGGAATCAACTCAATGGCATTGAGTTTTATATATATTTCAACATCTTGTGACAATGTCTCATGTGTTCAGGGTAGGTTCTTGGGCAAGCTATAGAACTTACAGGGTCACAGAGGGATACATGGGTGGATTATTCTTGGAGTAGCAAAGTTGTTTTGTAATGCTATATATATATATATATATATATATATATATATATATATATATATATATATATATATATACACACACAACATAAAAGAGCAACAAGTGATAAAGGCACTTTACCCTAAAAAATTAATGGATTTTATTTTTCCATACTATTTATGTTATTAGATAGGTGTTGCTATCTTTGTAGCTCTGTGTTACTTTTCTTCTTATGCATGTGTCTGGGTGCGTGACATGTATGTCTTTAGCTTTTTTCTTCCTCTCTCTCACTTTTCCCTTCCTCTACTGCTGCTCTCAGCCTCCCTCTAACCGTCAAAGTCTGTTTCTTTTGCTGTGAAAACCATTTTATTGTAATTAAAAAAAAATTGGACTCACATACAATATTTTTCTTATTGAATTGACTAAGTTTGCCGAGCATAATGCTTTCTAAATTTGCCCCTGTTTAAAAGTTTCATCATTGTTCTTTAAGAATTCATAATAACTCCACTGTATGTATCAAAGCCTATTAACCCATTTCCCTACAGAAGGGCATTTAGTTGTCCCATTTTTTTCCCAATTGCGGGTAGCACTGCAATAAACATGAGTGGATTATATCTGTTAGTGTTATGTTCTTTATCTATTTGGGGGTATATGCTGAGACACTGCTGGTTCATATGCTATTTTTATGTTATGGAAAGGAAGAAAACGGGATAAACAAATCACAACTAACAAAAACAAAAAGCAAAATAGGAGGACTCCCAGTACTTGATTCCACAACCTACTGCTTAGCCACATAGTCAAACTAGTTTGGTATTGGTCCAATGATGGATACACACAGGGAGAGACCAATGGAGCAAGAGAGACCCCAGAAATAAAACCATAATGCTTTGCATGGTACTTGTACAATTTTGAAATATCCTCAGCAGTGTATGAGGGTTACAATCTCTCCACATCCTCTCCAGCATTAGTGGTTATGTTAGTCTGGGTTGACTAGTGAAATAAATTCATAGGAACTCATATGTGAGTAAGAAAGAGCTTTATATACATGGACAATTGGATATTGAGAAAACAGCCCAGTCCAGTCCATATCAAGTCCATAAGTCCAATATTAGCCCACATGTTTAATACCAATCTATAAAGTCCTCTTCAGACTCATGAAACACATGTAATGATAGTGAATGCAGGAAGATCACAGGCCAGTGGTGGAAGGTCTTATGGATCCAGCGGTGGTGTAGACATCTCAGCATTGGTCTGGGTCTGCATGTGGTTCCTCTGGCTGCCATCAGCATAGCTCCATGTGTCTTGTCAGTAGAGAGTCTCTCAGGGAGTGAGCATGTGTCCTGCCTCCAGAGAGCTATTTATCTCCTGATCACCTCCTAATGACGTCATCAAGCTGAGACCTAGACAACAGGCTAAACTCCACCCCTTCACTCTTAAGTCTCAAATGGACAACAGATTATACAACTACCACAGTTGTTTTCTTTAGTTTACAAATTTTGCTATCAGTGCTAATGAGAGGTGATAGATCATCATTGTTTCAATAAGCGTTTCTTCCCATGACTTTTAGCCATCTAGATGTCATTTATTGTGAATTGTCTATGTCTTCAGCCCATTTTAAATTGTATTATTCAAATAGTTCTTACTGATGTCTTGAGGTTTTCCATAGATCTTTGAAGATTAGCCCTTTCTCTAAGAATTATTGCCAATTCTCCCCCTACCACCAATCTTTTGGTTTTTTTTTTTTACTCTTTTGATGAAATCTTCTGATGTACATGAATATCATGTTTTCAAGAGGTCCAAGTTTTCCATTTTGTCTTCTATGGTGTGTGTGTGTGTGTGTGTGTGTGTGTGTGTGTGTGTGTTTCATTATGTGTTGTAGCATCCTTAAATTTGTTCCTATGTTTTTCATTGATGAACTTTATAGTATTAGGATTTATGTTAAGGCCTTTATTCCATCTTTAGCCTGTTTTTGTATAGGTGTTTGTGTGAAGAATGGGTCCTGTTTTATTCTTTTGCAAATAGAGATCCAATTTTGCCAGTTTAATATATTTCCATTTAGCGGGTTTCAGTCCTTTATCAAAAATCAGGTGGCTGTATATGCTTGGCCTTATTTTTAGGTACTCTTTTCTGGTTCGTTAGTCTATATATCAATTATTGTATCAATACCAAGATATTTTATTACTATGGCTATATAATCAGTTTTAAAATCAGGGAGTAAGAGGCCTCCTATTTTATTTTATTTTTAATAGTGTTTGTTTATACAAGGTTTCTTTTCCATAAAAAGTAAGTGTTATAGTTACATAATCTGGGGTTAATTTGAGACTATTAAGAGTGAGGGAGTAGAGTTTAGCCTGTCATATGGTAACTCGATTTCCATCTGTTTTAGATATTGCCAGATCGATTTCCATAGTGGCTGTACATACTTACAGGCCCACCAGCAGTGGATGAGAGTTCCTGTCTCCCCACAGTCCCTCCAACACTTGTTGCTTTCTGATTTTTTGAATTGGGCTACCTTTGAGGGTGTCAGGTGGTACCTCATTGTTGTTTTAATTTGCATTTCTCTTATGGCTAAAGATCGGGAACATTTTCTCATATGTTTGTTGGCCATTCACATTTCTGCCCTTGTGAAACTTCTGTTCAAGTCCTTTGCCCACCTCCACAGTGGGCAATTAGTGTTTTTCTTTTTGAAAGCTAGCAGATTATTGTAGATTTTAGTAATAACGCCTTTGTCTGATGTGTCATTCCTAAAGATGTTTTCCCAGTCTGTGGACTCTCTTATTACTCTCTTGGTGAATTCTTTCGATGTACACAGGTGTTTTTTCTTCAGTATATCCTATTTGTAAAGTTGTGCCTCCTCTGTGTGTGTGTCCTTCCCTAGTTCTGATAGCCTATGTATTCCCTCTGCCAAAATTCTCAAGTTGGTCTCAGTTCCCTCTTTTATGGTCCTAATAGTTTGGGGTTTAACTGCAAGGTCTGTGATCTACCTTAAGTTTATTCTTGTGCATGGAGTAAGGGTCTTGCTTCATTTTTCTGTAGGTAAATATCCATTTTTTCCAGCACGACTTGTTAAAGAGGGCATCTGCTTCCCATTTGATATTTTTGGGGCCCTTATCAAAGATAAGTTGCCTGTATGCCGATGATTTTATTTCTTGGTTTTCAGTTATTTTCCATTGGTCTGAGTATCTGTCATTGTACCAATACCATGTGGTTTTGACAACTGTGGCTGTATAGTATGTGCTAAAGTCAGATAAAGGAAGCCCTCTGACTGTGTCCTTCTTGTGGAGTTCTCTGCTAATTCTGGGCTTCTTCCCTCTCCATATGAAGTTGGTAATCAGTTTTTCCATTTCTTTGAAGAAAGATGAGGGTAATTGTATTGGGATTGTATTAAACTTACATAGTGCCTTTGGCAGAAGTGACATCTTGACTATATTGTGTCTTCCAATCCACAAGTATGGGATATTCTTCCATTTGTTGAGGTCGCTCTTGGTTTCTTGTAATAGTGTTCTATAGTTTTCCCCATATAGATCTTTTGTTCTTTTGGTCAGGTACATCCCTAGATATTTCAATTTGTGTTTGGCTATTGTGAAGGGTACCGCCGTTTTTTATCTCATTTTCTGTGGTCTTATCTAATGTGTATAACAGTCCGATGGACTTCTGTTTGTTGATCTTGTATCCTGCCACTCTGCCAAAGTCCTCTTTTGCTTCCAGTACTCCCCTTGTGGGACTTTGGGATTTTCCATATATAAAATCATATCATCTGCAAATAACGATAGTTTCACTTCTTCCCAGATGAATACATTTGATGTCTTGTCTTTGCCTTATGCTGTTAGCTAAAACCTCCAGCACGATATTAAATAGGAGTGGAGACAAGGGGCATCCTTGTCTGGTCCCCTTTTTCAGTGGGATTGTGTTAGTCTTTTCTCCATTGACTACCACTTTGGCTGTTGGTTTTTCATATATAGCTTGTATTGTCTTGAGGAACTTTCCTTCCATTCCTATCTTTTCAAGTCTCTTAAACAGGAATTGGTGTTGAATGTTGTCAAATGCTTTTCTGCATCTATCCATATTATCATGTGGTTTTTATAGTTTTTCATGTCAATGTGATGAATAATACTAATGGTCTTTTGTATGTTGAACCATCCCTGCATCCCTGGTATGATTCCGACTTGGTCATGGTGAATTATTTGTTTTATATACTTTTGTATTCTGTTGGCTAGTATTTTGCTAAGGATTTTTGTTCATTAGGGATGTTGGTCTGTAATTCTCGATTCTTGTGGGATCCTTGCCCGGTTTTGGTAGCAGAGTTATACTAGCTTCATAGAAGGAGTTTGGGAGTTTGCCGTCTTTTTTCTATGTTCTGAAAGAGTTTGTGTAGGATTGGTGTTAGTTCTTCCCTAAATGCTTGGTGGAATTTGTTGTACATGAGCCAGACAAGAAAAACTGAGACGTGAGATTGAAAGAAATAGAAAAGTTTATTAGCGAAAAACGAAGAAGGAGAAGAATCTGCACAGGAACCAGCAGCCTGAAAAAAAAAAATGGCTCTCCGGTCCCTCCTGCTTAGAGACTTGGGTTTTTATAAGGTTTCCTTAAACTGCTGAGCTGTGCAAGCAAGCTGGTACAGAAGCAGAACTTGCAGTTAAGCGGCGCAACTGAGCAAGCAGACTTTGCGGTTGCACGGTTTCCTGGTACAGGATAGTCTTTTGCTGGTTTTAGGAACAAGGGACTATTTGGTTTTTTGGTTTTTGTTTTTTGTGTGTGAAAATGCTATAAGGCCTGAGGTTGCACTTTAGGACTGGTGCAGAATGATTTCTTAATATAAAATGGCTTTATTTAGGCTAACTTTTACAATTCTCCAGTGAAGCCATCTGGTCCAGGGGATTTTTTCGTTTTAATCCCTTGATAACCTTTTCTATTTCTTCTATTGCTATGGGCCTGTTTAGATTCTTGACGTCCATTGAGGATAGTCTAGGGAGGGATTGTTTTTCCAAGAATTTGTCCATGTCTTCAAATTGTTGAAATCATTGGAGTACAATCCTTCGTAGTACTGTGTAACTATCCTTTTGATTTCATTAGGGTCTGTTGGAATGTCCCCTCTTTCATCCCTTATTCTTGCTATTGAAATTTGTTCCCTCCTTTCTTTGGTTAGGTTTGCCAGTGGTCTATTAATTCTGTTCAAAGAACCAACTTTTAGCGGTATTAATTTTTCCATAGTTTTCTCCTGAATCTCAGCCCTGATTTTTATAATTTCTTTTCTTTTGCTATTAGTACAACATGAGTTTTCTGAGGTAAGCATTTAAAAAAATGCAAAAGGGGCATAAGGAAAAAGTTAATATATACAAACATTCTTGGGGTGAGGACCGTGTAGCATGGAAGGGACCAGATCAAATGCAGAGATGCATATGATAGACAACTGGGGAGGAGGTGGGGAAAGGAAAAAAGTGATGAAAATAAGGAAGAAATGGGTAGCGGGACACAGGGCGCTAACCCACCCAAGGGGAGGTTATTCTTTATAACTCCATAGGGAAAGAGGGACCAGACTTCAACCCAGTGCCTCAAGGTGTGAATGCAACATTAGGTGTGGGGTATGGAACCAGTGGAGAGGTCTGAGAAGTTGGCCCCAGTACCCAATACTAAGTGGATGCCTGCCCCTCACCCCAGAAGAATTTATTTCAAAGGACTGCATTGAATCTGCAGCTCCAGGAGAGGAACATATCTGATCAGAGCACATGGGAGCAGATGAAGGGGGAGGAGGAGAGAGTGGAGCACATCCTGGCCCACTAGGCCTTGAGGACGATGACCCCAATTAGAGCAGCCAGTCCACAGAGAGGACCACATGGCCAGCCTCACTATGAGACATGATGCCCCTCACTGACCCATGGCCCTGTGGGGACAGCACCGGAGACATAGTGTGGGAATTGTGCCCGACCTGATCCCGCCACACCGAGGCAAAGCACTGGGGAGTGAAGCAGAACAGCAAGGGAATGAAGTGGCAAGGTCCCCAGGGAATGCTGAAGGTGGACTTTGGGGCCAGGGCGTGGTGCTCCAACAGACTGGACTGGAAAACACACCTAAAGGGCAATAAATGATCCTTGAACTAACTACAAGCTTTTTTTTTTTTTATTGTTGTATTTTGTTTTGAACTTTGTCAGTGGTCTGTTGTTGTTTTGTTGTATATTGTTGCTTGGTTTTGCTCTGTCTTGATTTTGTGCATGTTATTATCTCCGCAGGTTTGTGTAAATAAGATAGGTTGGATGAACAATCTGGAGGAGAAAACAATGGGACCGACAGTTCTGGGGGGACATGGGATAGGGAGAAGTGGGGGGAAAGGAAGCGGTGTTAACAAACCCAGGGACAAGGGAACAACAAGTGATCAAAATTGGTAGTGAGGTGGGTGTGGGAGGCCTGGTAGAGCTTGATCAAGGGTAATATAACAAAGAGGTATTGCTGAAACCCAGGTGGGGATGGAGCATGATAGTGGGACAGAAGGAAAGTCATGGGAAATAGAGGAAATAGCTGGGAGGCAAAGGGCATCTATAGAGGTCTAAATAAAGACATGTACATATACAAATATATTTATATATGAGGATGTGGAAATAGATCTATATGCCTATATTTATAGGTGTAGTATTAAGGTAGCAGAAGGACATTGGGCCTCTACTCAAGTACTCCCTCAATGCAAGAATACGTTCTTTTATTAAATTGGCATTCTATGATGCTCACCCTCCCAACACAACCACTGAAGACAAAGCGGGTGAATAAGCAAATGTGGCAAAGAAAGCTGATGGCGCCCGGCTATCAAAAGAGAGAATGTCTGGGGTCTTAAAGGCTTGAAGGTAAACAAGCGGCCATCTAGCTCAGAAGCAACAAATCCCACATGGAATAAGCACACCAGCCTGTGTGATCACGAGGTGTTGAAGGGATCAGGTATAAGGCATCATCAGAACATAACATTGTCAATCATAACATTGTCATTGAGGGGAGGAGTGTGGGGTGGAGACTCAAAGCCCATTTGTAGGCCATTGGATATCCCCTTACAGAAGAGTCTCGGGGAGGAGATGAGCCAGTCAGGGTGCGATATAGCAATAAAGAAAAATACAACTTTCCTCTAGCTCCTAAATGCTTCCTCCCACACCCACCTCCCACCCACCCTGTCATGATCTGAATTCTACCTTGCAAATCTGGCTAGACCAGAGGATTTACACTAGTACAGATAAGAACTGGAAACACGGGGAATCCAGGGCGGATGATACCTTTGGGACTTGTGGTGTGAGTGGCAATACTGGGAGGGTAGATGGAGAGTGGGTTGGAAAGAGGGAACCGATTACAAGGATCTACATGTGACATTCTCCCTGAGGGGATGGACAACAGAAAAGTGGGTGAAGAGAGACTTCAGACTGGGCAAGATATGACAAAATAATGATTTGTAAATTATCAAGGGCTCATGAGGGAGAGGGAGCGGGGAGGTAGGGGGGAAGTGGAGAGCAAATATTTTGAGAATGATAAGGGCAATGAATGTACAGATGTGCTTTACACAATTGATGTATGTATGGATTGTGATAAGAGTTGTATGAGCCCCTAATAAAACGATTAAAAAATAGAAAAAAGTAATAGCCTTTTAGGTTAGTATCAGAAATATATTAATCAATATGTGTATAAAGCTTAACATAGTGGCTGGACCATCTTAAGCCCTGAACCTGGATCTTCAATTTATATCAGCTTTCCAATTTAAAAGAGAGCAGGTAGCTCTCAATTGCCCCAACTTCTTACTGGTCAACTGAAACACAACAGATGAAGAACAAGCAAATAAACTCTCCCCAAACCAGAAAAGTCACAGGGGGCAGAAAATGTGCTCTACCTCCCTCACAAAATAAAAGCCTAGTTGGGTTTTTTATATATTTTTTATGTTCTATAGGATTCTCAGGGAGAATGTGCAGAGCTCTGAGCAATGTATCCAGAGCCAAATCGTAATGATAACAAATGCTAACTTTCTAGTGGTTGTGAGGATTTCTTCCTTTCCAGCATTACATGGTGAGAATTTTAAGGGAGGAATTCAGACTGTATGCAAGTGCCTAACAACATAGCTCAGAATGAGCTCCATGAAGTTCAGCAGACCTGAACCAAATTCTAGTCTGCCTACTCAGTAATTAGAAATTGTTAAGATCATCCCTCAGACACCTTATATGGAAAACTCAGATAAGGTATTTACTGGTAGGAGGACTGGAGGAGATGATGTCCATATAGATTTGCACAAATACTTTTACAGAACTCTCTCATTATCTCAGGATTCCTTTTTATTATAAGCAAACAAGCACCACAACCATTGGTCAATAATAACTAACAGACAAACAGAGATTTTCAGTATACACAGAACTTTTCTGCTGTCTCACATGTAATAAATTACTATAGCTTTTACATAGAAGCAATGAGGTAAGATAAAGATTGACCACTACTGAGTCGTATTTGCTGATTATATTAGTGAGGCCAATTTTAAAAGATGAGCTGATGTTTAAGTCATTTGAAAAAAGAATACGTAATACTGCATTCCTTCATACTCTTGGTCTTCAATCTACATATTTTAATTAAATATATGTAAACAGTCTTCTTTTTTGGTATTGCCAACCATCTAATCAAATGGGTGACTTCACAATCACTGGCAGAAATGCTCTCACTGCCATTGAGATGGTCACGACTCACAGCAACCCTACAAGGCCGACTGTCCATGTGGGCTTCTGACACAGTCCTCTTTACAGTAACTCATTCCAGCTCGCTCCCAGAGCAGATGGTGGTTTCGAACTGCTGACCTTAGCAGCCCAACACATAGCCCAGTACAGCACCAAGTCTCCTCAGAAGAAATGTTAGTTATCTTCAAGTAGTTGAAAAGCAGTCTATTGCATGGGGTTCATAAAAATAAAACAGCTGTCACATGCCTCAGAAGCCCTGGGGGCCTAGTGGGTTAGTGCTGGTTGGAAAACCCCCAGAAGCTCTGGGGGAGAAAGAAGAGGCTTTTAACTCCGTGGAGGGTCACTGTGGGTCAGAATGGCTCAATGGCAGTGAGTTTGGTTTGGGTCTTTAAAGTCTTAGTCTTGGGCATCCACGGGGGCGATTCTGTCTTATAGGGTTACAATGAGTCAAAATGGACTCCACGGAAGTTCGGGTTTTTAACGTAGCCACACACTTCTTCCGTACTTGCAAGATTGCCCTCTGAAATCCCTTATCTCGACAATAAAAATGTTAGCCTATCAACAGCAATCCCCAGTGACTGTTGATCTGTGTGTTACTTCCTGATGTTCTTAGAGGATGGGCAGGAGACAAAGGGTCCCTTCGTTCTCAGCTGGGACTGCCCTGGATGGCTCTCAATGTTTTGGGGTTTTTTTTACCTTTATCCAGTGAGGGCTATACTGCCCTATAGCAACAGGATCCTCACAGCTGAGAATTAGGACCAGCCTTTACTCTCAGGAGCATGATTTACATTGCCTGCGTGTTTGTCTCGCTTGGGGACTCACTTTGAACTGCCGGAAGCACTGGCTTCAGGACTGCCCCCAAGGCAAACCCTCCTTACACACTGCACTCCCCCGAGCCCGGCCAGAGTCCCTCCAGCCCACAGGCACGCAGAATCAGTCCATCTCCCGGCGGCCAATCCGCGCCTCGCACGCCGCCGGGCCAGCCAATCCCAACAAGCGCACGCCGTCCAGGCCAACTCTCCGACTCGGTCCGAAGCACGGAGTTCGCGCTGCGGGCGAGGGCGGAACGCTTGGGCGAGCTGCGGGGCTTCCAATTGGCTGATCCCGGCAGCGGCTTAGCGCTTATTGGTTGCCCCTGCACGCGTCATCAGTGGGCGGGGCGCGGACCCGCTCCTGCACCGAGTGTGTCAGCAAGCGGAGGGAGGTGTACTCCGTGTTTCGTAGCTGACTCCACAGCCTCGCTTCCCTCGCGAACCCGCCGGCGGAGGCGCCGCTCCGGCAAGTGGGGGCCTGCTCGAGGAGGGAGACCCGGGCGTCCCGAACACCCCAGCCCCGCGCGTTCCCTGGGCCTGCCGTGGGGTGAGGAGGGAGGCCCTCTCGGGGCTTGGAGACGGTGGACCCTGGTGTCCGAGAGGGTGAGAGGGAAGACTGAGGTCCGGGGAGGGGGTGCGGGGGGGGGGGACACGGGGAGGCACCAACGCGAAGCATCCCAGAAGTTCCACAGACGCAGACTGGGCCTCAGTTTCCTCATCTGTTGAAAGGGGTGAGAGCGCAACTGAAAGCCAGGGGCGGAGCTGGAGCGTCCTTGACGTCGAGTCTGGTGAAAGCCAAGAGCTTTCAGGTTCGCTGACGTCCTCACGTTGAGAGCAGGTGACATGCATGCATATTTTCTTCCAAGGTCGGTACTTAACTCCCAACACTTACTAACTCATGGATTTAATGGCTTTTAACATAAAATCGAGAAAGGTACCCAAGCAAAGCCGCATTTGGCAGGAAACTTCATTGTTGCGTCTGATAGGCAGCCTGTGATCCACCTTCAGTATATAACAGCATAGGCTCAAGGCAGATGCCCTGGTTTGATTTTGCTTCCAGCACTGAGCAACTGTGATCTAGGGCAAGTGATGTAACCGCTCTGTGGGTCCTTGTCCCTTCTTGGGATAATAGTAGCATCAACTTTGAAGATTGTTTAGGACCAAATAATACAAGTAGCCAGATTACATAACTCCTGTTATATAATGTGATCACTAAGTGTTAGCTATTATTTTGACTTATTTATTTTTGTTTCATTCTGTTGTACATAGGGTCGCTTTGAGTCGGAACCGACCTAATGGCACTTACACCAGCGCTATTTTATATAAAGTACTAAGGACTTGAACATTAATTTAGACTCACAGCTATGACATTATTAGAATTTAAATGTTACTTTTAAGTATTGTGGCAATAGAATGGTTCTGTATCAAGCTCAAAAAATAAACCCACTGTCATCGAATCGATTCGGACGCAGAGCAAGGTAGAACTGCCTCCTTTATCTGAAAAGTCAAAATTTAACTTACAACAGATTTCCCACCAAGTACTTTATATGCCAAGACTCTGAAAATTAAGTAATGTGTTCTGTTATAAAAATGGCAGCGTAAACTTGACTTGGTAAATTAGCTTTCCTTCCCCAATCAAGCACAGTTGACTTTTGAGGAGTGGCTGTGGAGGGTGGAGGGAGCTCACTGTGTGAGTAAGATGGAAACGCTAGGGGGATTCAAACAGTTTGTAGAAAAAATGACCTTTGTTAAAAGGTCATGGCATTTTCCACAAAATGTTGAAGTTTCTTGGCATTCTGAAAATTTGACTAATCATTTCTGTTTTAAGAAATCTCTTTGACTTGTTTTAGGGCTGGGAGAGAAACCAGGCTTTTTACTCTCATAAAGGGATATGGTCTCAGAAACTCATGAGGCAATTGGTTATGCCTGTCCATCAGACATAGTGTTTAGACAGTAGCCATTATTTCTGGGTAGACCAGTCTTGATTTTAAACATTCTTATGCCTTTAAAAATACCTTGTTGGACTAAACTTAATGCTCATCCTTTTAATTTCCTGTGTCCTTTAAAGAGGCTCAGAATCGTTTTCACTAATGTTGTGATTGTTGCTTCAAAGTTTAATTAAAGGGTGGAAAGGATGAACTTTGAGAGCAAAGCTGGGTCTTTTCCATGTCTATGTTTTTAGTACCTGGTACCTGCGAGGTGCTTAGTAAATGTTTAATAGTAGACCTTCTTTAGAAGTTATGTTTTATTATGTCAAGTTTTAATCATTTTTCAAAATCTCCAGGGTGACTGGTGATAACAGGCATGCCTTAGCTCACTTGAGGTCTTCCATAAATGAGAATAATAGCTCAATGCCCATATTTCCTTCTTTTCGTTCAGTGGTTTCCGCTGTGTGCTAGACATAGGCATACAGCACTGAGCAGGCTATATCCCCTGACCAAATGCGCTTGCAGCATATTGAGAGAAGAAAAACTCCCTGCCATCCACTCGGTTCATAAAAACCCTCTAGGGCAGAGTAGAACTGCTCTATGGGGTTTCTACGACTATAAATCTATGTGGGAATCACACAACCTCATCACACGCCTGCTGAGTGGCTGTTGGGCTTGCACCGCTCCTGCAGTACGTATTAGCCCAAAGTGTACCCAACTGCACCACCAGAAGAAGACTACATAGTTACCCTAGGGAGTTGCCGTGAGAAAACGTTGGAGCAAATGACCTGACCCAATCCTGAGGGAAGTGCAGAAAAGCTTCCTGCGGCAGTGGCATCTAAGTTCAGGGCAGCAGAAATTACGCAGTGAACCTGGCAGATCATAAAAGGACCTGTGATGATAAGGGACTTGGACTTTACAAGTCAGTAGAAGTAAATGGTCACTCAGGGAACCATGTTAAAGCTCTGGATGTTCATCTTTGTAGATAAATTTTGCTGTTTACCTTTTCTGCCCTGGATTTGCATAAGGTTTGTGTTACCTGTTATAATATTAACTTTTCATTTCATTGTTGATTTTTATCAGAGTTTTGAAAATTTCCTCTTATCAGGCAGCCACAGGAATGTGGCAGCTGATATTTGGGTTTATAGTACACGGCTTAATCATAATGATCATAATAATAGCTCAATTAGATGTCTTTTGTAAGCCATCACTAAGAATGTGTGCTTGTTTATAATACACCCTTGAATAAGGTCATTGTGGGATCAAGTTGGCAGTCACTGAAGTGGAAATAGAGCATGTTCCTGACCTGCAGACTTTTGAATGAGCTCATCCACTTTCAGTCTGAGTAAACTCTGCCTACTTGATATTTTGTATCACTTACACAGATCCTAAATACTACATAATTGAATTTTCTTTTTTAAAAGCAAAATAAAACTACCCCCTGGAGGCCACTTATTGTGGTTTAGTAAGAACATAAGGGTAATGAAAACAATATGAATAATACATTTTAGAACTATATTCATAACAAGGAACACTTAGAAGGGCGGTGGGGGAGCTGTTACCCTCAACTTCTTGCTTCAAGGATCATCTCTATTTGGATAGACTTTGTAGCAGCTGAGTCATGTTTCCTGTTAGCTAGGTCCATCCCAGTGGTTTCCTTGACCATGTTTTAGAACGAATTTCTTCTGAGTCATTGAATGCAAGCGTCATATACTCAACATAGATTATGATGCAGCCACTTTACCCACATATTCAATTTACTTGCTCATAGAACCATCCTTGAATCCGGGATCTATTTTGCAGGTATCTGAAGGTGAAGCTGCTGGGCTGCACTGTCACCCTTTGCATGTTCTGGTGCCGGCCACAATATGCCATTTGTGGAATCGCTTAGAGACCCCACAAAGCTGCACCCATCACTGACTTTTCTATCGATACTTCCTCATGCTTCCATATAATTTTAATAACTATCAGTTTTAATGACTTCATGCTCTTTTTGGCCTAAATATTGATTACAACTTTGACTTATTTTTGCCATCTTTAGTTATTAGATCAACTAACCCTGTCTGTGCAACAGATCATCAGCGAGGCTGCTTAAAGGACATAGATATCTGTGGTTAATCCAGATCCATCGAATCAGAATATCTGCAAGGAGGCCCTGAAAATCTATCATAACACAGCAGCAACTCCAAAATACATCAAAATGGATCTGATACCTGTGTCCAGCCTTTAGCATTGCATTTTTTTTCCCGTAGAAGTTGGAAGCTAGAGATTTCCCTGGGATCTTTCATAATCTTTTTAGTATAGGTAGTTCCTGGGTTACAAGCACATTCCATTCCTAAGTCTGTCGTTAAGTCTACTATTTCATAAGTCAGAATCGTACACTCCCTCATTAAGTGTCAGTCTTTGCATATAGTGTTTATGTGCAGAAACACTAAGGAATTCCAAGTATACTACAACATATTTAACGTAATGCTGTCGCAATAATGTTCTGATAAACATCACACGTTTGTGCCCGTTTATGAAAGGCGCCCTGGTGGTAGAGAGGGCTACAGAGTGAGCCGCTAACCACAAGGTCAGTGGTTCAAAACCACTCGCCACTCCACAGGAGAGAGGTGAGCCTGCCTGCTCCCAGAAAGACTGACAGTCTTGAAACCCAAAGGGATAGTTCTGCTCTTACTTGAAAGACTGCTATGAGTTGGGAGAGTTTGGCTTTTTTAGTTTGTTACTATGAACCATTGTATGTATTCGGAGTGTTTAATGCAATTGGTTTTGCAGGGGGTGTTCTTAACTAGAGATTGTATGTAAATATGTTCCTAACTCAGGAGTTGCCTGGAGTAAACTTTTCCCTAAAGCTCTTTACTAAAGCCATTTTAAATTTTACACTGAAGAGGGGGAAGAGTAGAGAAATTACTAGGGAAAAGCAGGAATCACACCATGAAATTATACCCTGGCATTGGGAGACCAGAAAGATCAGTTTTTAGTTCGAAGCAAAGGTGTGTCAACAAAGGTGTGTCAGACAGTGTTCTACTTGATGGGGATCTAGTTGTGAATAAAGTAGATGAGGGTCCCATCTCTATTAGTTGATGGTAACGTGGCCAAAGAGACTAGTAGCCGATAAATATACCAGATAATTTGAGATTATAATACACATCGAAGAACTTAAAAGGGCACAGTAGTGACTTGAGCAAGGTCCTTAAGTAGTTGGTACAGATGGTTCGTGATGAACTGCCAGCAGTTAGAATGCACACAGTAGCCCTGGTGAGACCTGCTCATCTGCTTCCTGAGATCACAATCACAAAACCTCAGGGAACAATTTCATTCTGTCACACCTGGGGCTGTGATGAGTCACAGTCCTTGGGCTTGCGTTTTGGATTTTGAGGGACAGGATTTTAAGGACAGGATGTTTACGCAGAAATTGGCATTTTGAGTGATTTGTCATGTCCAGATATGAGAACTCGTAGCCCACGCAGAGGAGACTAGCAAGTGCAAAGGCCCAACACTAACGATAAGCTTTGCATGTCCTAGGCAGAAGGCAAACCAACCACTAGAGCACCAGTCAGGGTGAGTGTGAGGAAGGAATCAACATTCAGCTCAAGGTTGGGGAGCTAATAACAGAATAGCAAAATATTCTAAAATTGGTTGTGGTGAAGATTGTGTGACACTTCTAGATATGATTGAATTGTTGAATTGTATGATTACCCAGTAAAACTGTGTATTAAAAAACATCTGAAAAACTGAGGCAAATTAGGGGACCCAAATGGAGAAAAGGGATACTTAAGCATGAATCTCTGCGTAGACTTTTGGATCTGACAATTTGAAGTTCAGTGAAGAGATAAATATTAGAGTTTGTCACATATAGATAGGAATGTGATTGGCTAAGGAAGAAGGTAGGTCCAGTAGTTGGCCAGGAGTTGAGCACTAGAGTCCATCACCATTTAGATGTTGCACCAGCGAGGTGCACCAGCGAAGAAAACTGGGGAAGGAAGGATTAGTATGTAGGAAGAAAACCAATTATGTGCTGATGTGGATGCCAGGGAGAATGATATGTAGGTATTTTTGTGAACCCTGATGCCTAGAGATCCTGAGATTTAATGAAGGTGGAAGTCATTGATGACCTTAACAAGGACTGTTGATAGATTGGTGGCTTTGAGTAGCGTTTTTGAAATATATTGCTGATATTAATAATTTCATAGTATTTATATAAAGTAAAGCTCTGTTTAGGCCTTAATCATTAAGGCAAGATATTTTGATTAGGAAGCACAGTTATGATGTTTTGTTGTTGATTTAGTTAAAAAGTAAACAAGACCATCACCAAACAGTGGCTCAAAACAGCAGCAAACCCTTTAGTTTGTTCATGGATCGGAATTAGACAAGTTCACTCCAACAGCCCTCTTGGGTTTGAAGTCAGGATGGGGACTGGGGCATCACAGAGTTTCTTCAAGGCCCCATTTCTAGTATCTGGGCTGGAAAACTGAGCAGTAGACAGCTCTCTCTCTCTCTCCCTCTCTCTCTTTCTCTCACACACACACACACACACACACACACACACACACACACTGGGGCATCACAGAGTTTCTTCAAGGCCCCATTTCTAGCATCTGGGCTGGAAAACTGAGCAGTAGACAGCTCTCTCTCTCTCTCTCTCTTACACACACACACACACACACACACACACACACACACACACCCTGGCCCAGTGTCTTTCCACCCGTCAGCCTATGAGTAGCCAGAGTACTTGCAAGGTGGTCAAAGAGGCCCAGAGAGTTTACCCCTAGGAGAAAACCTGCAGAAACTGAGAGACTTCTAACTTAGCTTGGACTATAGACTTCTGTCACATTCTTTTTGTTGAGGTAGACATGTGGTCCACCTAGGTTTGAGTGAAGCCTCTTGGATGGGAGGAGTGTCAGTGAATGTGCAAGAATGTTTCAAAGTTACTATATTTCAGAAGCTCTCATTAGGTTGAATTCAGTATGCTTCAAGTTCATTAGTCATTTCCTTTTAAAATTTTTGTTGAACATTAGCACATATTTTGGATTATTAATGATTAATATTTTTATCATGTTAAAATTGTTTGTATAGATTATAAGCTACTTATACTTGTGGTTCTAAAAGTCTTCATATGACCCCTCACCTTGCAGCTACCGCTTTAAATTCTATAATAGTAGAACAAATGAAATAATAGCACCTTGAATAGTCCAGTCCTTCTGAATTGTGAAATTGCTTAGGGTATGTCGCCTTAAAAGTACGTAGTGAGAGACTTTCTAGTAGTAGGTATTATTTGTTGGAATGAAGTCTAAATTTGTTGGATGGAAAAAATAAAAAATTTAAGTGGCTGTAGTACTTAATACTTTCTAAAGAGTTTGTGGCTTATGCATTGTTTTGTGTCTGGAAACAGCAATATGGTGTTTTGCATTTTGTTTTGTTTTGAATTGTAGGTTATCCAAATCTGTATAGTTTTTATTGGAGTCTGATCAGAAAGGAAACCTAATGGCATTCATTTTTTGGTATGAATGACTAATAACTGCCTACAGTGAGATTCTCACCCCTGCTCTGTAGTACTCATTTTGGGAGCTTTCAAAAGAAGGAAAAACAAAGTACCAGTCCGCTCAACTACTCGGATTGGTTGCTTTGAGGCGGGGCCTGAGATTGGTGGCTTGTGCAGCGCCCCAGGAGATTCTCATTGAAGCCAGTCTTGAGACCCACACATTGGTCTACTTCATCTAACTGTAGTCCATGCTGACGCTAATCTTGTTCTCTGTAACAGGACAAAACATGGAACGCCTACCGGACACGGCTGCTTTTTCCACGAAGCTTAAAAACACTCTCATCCAGTACCATAGCATTGAAGATGATAATTGGAGAGTTGCTAAGAAAACGGTAAATTAGTTAAATTACTAATATTTGGAGTCTTTTGTCCAAAGAATTTGTTGACGACTTTCACATGGTATCAAAGTATGTCCACAGAGACACAAGACCATACTTTGCATGGCTGTGCCATTAAGAGAGAATTGTATTAATACATTAGGTGGTTTGACATATCAAAGGGGAAGAAATATCTCTAGCAATTATGTGCTACTTTCATTGTTCTTTAAGATATTAGAAATGAGAATGAAGGCAATAGAGTCTAAAGAATAAATATTATGTTAATGAATAAAATGTGTAGTTACCCATTTAGGGCAGCTTATAGTTTGGAATAGTTCAGTTTTGTCAGGAAGCCTGAGAGATAACTGGTTAGTGTTCTTTTTGACCAGTATGACTTACCCAGGCCATCTGTGACATGACCGAGCATTAAGACAGCCAGCTCTAGAACCCGTGACTTTGTAGTCAAGTGCCGCCACTGTTATGATCCAGACCTGGAAAATGATGTAGAGAAAGGAAACCTGTTAGGACTAACTCAAGACTGCACTGTTGGAGTAGATTTGAATTATTTAATTGTTTAAAAGATGTGAAGGAGTCCAGAAGGGAATATTTAGTTTTGCTTATATCATAGTCAGAAGGTGTCAGTAATGCTAAATAGGTAAAATTGGAATGAAACAAACAAATAGTAATCAATAAGATGGTGCCGTCACTGAATCTAACAGTGTTAGAGTCTATTTATGCAAAATGCAAAGAAAGAACTTTGGAAACCAGGGGGCATTCCAATATGGATCATTTGGTGATATAAATGCCTTTTAGATGTGTCCCTTTTGAGAATTTACTTACTATACTTTAAAGCAAAAGAAAATGCTCTTACTTTACAAAATTGTTAGTTTTATATCCAGAGTCCTATCAAAGTAAGTATCATCGCATACTCTTCTTACTTTCCAGAAAGGTGTAACTGTTTGGAGAAAGCCTTCTGAAGAATTTAGTGGATATCTGTAAGTCCATTCTTATCATTTTATGTAATCCTGAAAGGCATGACAGTGTCTCCTCTGTTTATCTTGGCATTAGACAGGCACTAGAGGAGCCCGGGCTGTGTGGTGGTTACCCGCACGGACAGCAGTGAGACACCGCCAGCCGTGCCATGGGAGAAAGACGGGGCTTTCCAGTCTCCCTGTGAGAGTAGCTGTCCCAGAAACTCGCAGGAACGGTTCTACCTTGTCCTGTAGGATCGCTCTGTCAGCATCAACTCAATGGCAGTGATTGTATTTTTTTAAATGGTCGTTGACAGTCCATTTTTGCTTTTGCTTGCTTGTAAGACTTCAAACTCTCTGAAAAGCTAATGGACCTGTGAATCGGGGTCCTAAAACCATCTATGTCCTATGTGGACTGAATTGGTGGTGAGGGGGTCAGAAATGATGATACCTGGTATTGCTTAGCATGATAGACAAGACCTTTCCAGTATTTTACATTTCACCAGTGCTCTAGCATTCTTTTCAATTACTTGGAAGATAAATTAAAAAAACCCAAAACCCTCTGTTACATGGTAGAGTCCAATTTCCTGGGTTTTCAGGATGCAAATCTTTACAGGAGTTGACCGCTTTATCTTTCTACTGCAGAGCCATGTGTGGGTTTCAACAACTGACCGTGAGGTTAGCAGGGCAAGGATTTTCCCACAGCGCCACCAGAATTTCTTACTGGAAAGATCACATTAAGTACTATTTCATCATAGCATTATTTATAATACTGAAAATTATAAAACATCAGGACAGGGATCAATAAAGGAATCATTAAGTTATAAAACATCTGTAATAGACCCCAGGCAGGTGGTCACAGACTTATGACAGGGTTCCATTTCAGCAACTTCATCAAAGCTCGATTCTGATGCCAGTGAAATACTTTAATTTTTATTTAGTTTTGATTGTTATTTCTGTTTCCTATAAGAATCTTTAGAAATCTGATCTTTATTCTCGATATTGGAAATATTACATAAAAACTTACAGATGTATCTTATCACATACATGCATAAATACACAAACCACAAAAATATATTCTGACTACAAAGTGAATGCTCTCTCCTAAGTCTATAGTGATTACATGTTGGGCTGCTAACAGAAAGGTCAGCACTAGGAGAAAGAGGACAGTAGGAGAAACTACAGTAGGAGAAAGAGGATTTCTACCCCCACTCTGAGATGTGGGGTCTCAGAGACCCACGGGACCTACAAAGTTGCTAGGAGGCGGGATCGACCCGATGGCAATGACTTTGGTTTCGTTTTAATCTGCAGTTACAAATTGCAAATTAATTAGATGTGCTGATAGAGAAGAATTGACTGTCACTGGCATTTTTGGCCAGTTTCACGTGTGGAAGATGATTTTGGATCATCTCGATTATCCCTGGGTGTGCGGATGGTGCTTCTCTTCAGAAAATTAATGTGTGCATGGTCCTTTCCTTTTCAAAAGTAGATCAACTTTTATCAGCTGCATTTCATTAGTAAGACAGTATTTCGCTTAATATTTTTCTAGCAAAGGAAACCCCTGAATACTAAATCTCTGTGGCAATGCTTTTAGCAGTAAATTTCAAAGTTGAAATGTGTATGTGAACACCTAAGAATGATAACATTGTTCAGGAGAGGTGGTGGGCACCTGTAGCACCACCTATGTGGGGTGCCGAGACTGGAGGGCACCTTGAGCTCAGATCTGGGATGTAGTGAGCTATGCCAGTTGGGTGTTACACTAAATTTGGCAACAATGTGGTGGTTTTTTGGAGCAGGGGACTACCAGGTTACATACATTGGATGAACCACCCCAGGTTGGAGAATGACGACATTAGCATGTCCTACACTATAAGATTGCGTGTTGACTAGCATGAAGCAGGGAACCAATCGAGAGGTCTGAGGGGCTGGCACCAATCCCAACTATGTGGACACCCCCTCACCTCACACCCCACCCCACAGAAGAGTTCCTTTCAGAGGACAGCATTGAAGCTTCAACTCAGGGAGAGGGACATGTCTGATCAGAGCACACCGCAACAAATAAAGGGGGAGGAAGAGATAATGGAAGACATCCTGGCCCACCTGAGGACAATATTCCTGCTCAGAGCCAGGACCATAGTGATGGCCCCACTAAGAGGCACTGACCTATAGCGCTATGGGGGGCAACACTGGAGACCCAGTGTGGAATTGTACCTGATCTGACCCCACCACACTGAGGTGAAACACTCAGGTGTGCAGCAGAACAGCAAGGAGAACTAGCAATGAAGTTCCCAGGGAATAGCAAAAATAGACTTTGGGGCCAGGGTGTGGCATCCCATCAGAGTCGACCAGAAAACACTCCTAAGGGTCAACAAATAGACCTTGAACTATTTACAGGCTTTTGTTGTTGTTTTGTTTTCATTTGTTGCTTTGTTTTGCTCTGCTTTGTGTTTTGTGCATATTATTATCTCTGCGGGTCTATTTAGATAAGTGGGATAAACAATCTGGAGGAGAAACAGCTGTACTGATGGTTCCAGGGGACAGAGGCAGGGAGAAAGGAAGTGGGTGTTAACAAACCCAGGGACAAGGGAACAACAAATGGTCCAAAATTGATGGCGGGGAGGGTGTAGGAGGCCTGGTCGGGCTTGATCTAGGGCAATGTAACTGAGAGGAATTGCTGAAACCCAAATAAAGGCTGAACATGATAGTGGGACAAGAGGAAAGTAAAAGGAAATAGAGGAAAGAACTAGGAGGCAAAGGGCATTTACAGAGGCATAATACAGGCATGTACATATGTAAACATTTACATATGACAATGGGGAAGTAAGTCTATGTTATTATATTTATAAGTTTATTATTAAGGTAGCAGATAGACATTGGGCCTTTACTCAAGTACTCCCTTAATGCAAGAACACTTTATTTTATTAACCTGGCATTCCTTGATGCTCGCCTTCCTGACACGATCGCTGAAGAAAAAGCGAGTGCGTAAGCAAATGTGGTGAGGAAAGCTGATGGTGGCCGGCTATCAAAAGATAGTGTCTGGCGTCTTAAAGGCTTGAAGGTAAACAAGCAGCCATGTAGCTGAGAAGCAACAAAGCCCACATGGAAGAAGCTCACCAGCCTGCATGATCGTGAGGTGTCAAGGGATCAGGTATCAGGCATCAATGAACAAAAAATCATATTGTGAATGAGGGGAGTGCAGAATGGAGACCCAAAGCCCATCTGTAGGCAACTGGACATCCGCTTACAGAAGGGTCTCGGGGAGGAGATGAGCCAGTCAGGGTGCAGTGTAGCACCAATGGAACATACAACTTTCCTCTAGTTCTTTAATGCTTCCTTCTCCCCACTATCATGATCCCATTCTTACCTGACAAATCCAGCAAGACCAGAGCATGTACACTGGTACAGATAAGAGCAGGAAAGACAGGAAATCCAGGACAGATAAACCCCTCAGGACCAAAAATTAGAGTAGCAATACCAGGAGGGGAAGAGGAAGGTGGGGGGAGAAAAGGGGAACAATAGTCTACATATAATTCTCTCCCAGGGGCACGGACAACAGAAAAGTGGGTGAAGGGAGACATCAGACAGTGTAACACATGAAAAAACAATAATTTATAAATTATCAAGGGTTCACAAGGGAGGGAGGAAAAAATGAGCTTACTTCAAGAGCTCAAGTAGAAAATGTTTTAAGAATGATGGCAATGGATGATGTATGGATTGTGATGAGTTGTACGAGCCCCCAATAAAATGATTTGTTAAAAAATCCCCCCAAATGATTGCATGTTGTATGTCTTGTCACGATTGTTGTTAGGGGCTGTCAATTCAATAACAATTCATAGTGACCTCATGCACAGCCAACTGAAACATTGCCTTGCTCTGGCCAACCTCATAACCGTTGTATATTGTTGTGTATTGATTGTTGCAGCCACTGTGCCCAGCCATCTCCTTGATGGTCTTCCTCTTCTTCCCTTTCTGCTTTGCCAAACATGGTGCCCTTTTCTGTCTTTCATAGCCAGATAATCAGAGGTATGAAAAACCCCAAACCAGATAGTTTGTAAGTGTGCTTTGCTGTTACTTGTGTATGTCATAAGACTACTTACATTTTACTGCCTTCAAAAAACATTTCATTTTCTTTTCAAAGGTCATTTAATAAAAGGAAAACCTCATAATATAACACACAGATAATAAAGCACAATGCTAAGCTGCATAATGTAACAATTGCAGGTTTTTATTATATATTTCTATTTTTAAAATGTTTTTATTTAACACCAAGTATGACTTACTTTTAATTCTCTTTTTTGGTATTTTGGTTGATAAGAATTATGCGTACAATCATGGGGGAAAAAACATTGTTTTTGTTCTGTTTAAGCTAGTGAAAACATTTACCTTGTGTAATTAGAGTAAGATGTATACATCCCTGAGATTGAGCCCTTTTTAAAATGAAATTACTGACCCCACTTAGTATATACAGAATGTTCTGAAGTATAATATTGAAGATAGCAGTTTACATTTAGGAAAACATGTTGATAAAACACAGTGATTGGTTAGTTCTGACTGGGAAAAGAAAGGAGCCCCCGTGGTACAGGGGTTAAGTGCACAGCTGGTAACTCCAAGGTCAGCGGTTTGAGCCCATCAGCCCCTGTTTGAGGGGAAAGATACAGCAGCGTGCTTCTTCAAAGAGTACAGCCGTGGCAGTCCTGTGGGGCAGCTCTGCCCTGTCCTACAGGGTTGCTCTAGTGTGCATTGACACGACGGCAATGGGTCTGGGTATTGGTTATGGGAAAGAAAGAGTCAGGGTTGAATCTGAGGCTTTTAACGGGATGCCTGGAAGAATTTGTGCTTTCCCTCAAGTTAAAGAGCACAGGAAGGGAAATAGGCTTAGGTAGGGAGATGATAGATGCTTGGGCTAGAGCTGCTTATAAGCCAACTCAACTATTTCAAATGCTTTTTAAAAGGAAATATGAGGGAGTACCCCCTCCCCCCAAAAAAAACAAACCCAGAAAAGCTTTTGTAATACGCATTTTTCCCACTAGGCAAGCATCCAGTAACTTGCTCTGAGTATAAAAGCAGTTTCTCTCAAACCTCTTTTCTTTATTTGGTGACGGCTGATTTAAGAGAACAGGGTGCAGCCATGAAATCTCGGACCCACGCAGGAGCCAAGCTGCAGAACTGTTGTGGTATTGAACGCCGCTTACAAGCACAGCGCTATGGGGAAACCGAAATGTTCGAGTGATTTTCTTGTTTCCAAAAAGGCGAAATGTCCATAGATGACAAAACTCCTTCTGGATGTGTCCTAGGCAGGGTTCCCTAGAGAAACAAAACCAGGGCACTTACGATTTTATATATAAATATATATATAAATATATATATAAATATGGCTAGGTTTATGCAGTGAGAAGGAATGTAATAGCTAGTCCACACAACATTATGGAGGGTTCAGTTCAACTCACTTCTGTGGAACAATTAATAAAATAGAAGTCTTTTGATTCACGTGGGTCCAAGGTCAAGAAAGCAGACAGTGGTGTCCTCCCTTGGGCAAGGCAAGCAGAGTCTGCCCACAGGCAGCAGGGTGGGTTGCCAACAGTCAGTACAAGCTTAGCGAAGCTGGCCTGATGGGATATCAAATGCAAGCAATGCAAAGTGACAGGATCCACCAGCCTCAAGCTCAAGTGATGTACACACTAGCAGCAATGTTCACACCAGCAGCATGGCAAAGTAGGTCTTGAAGGACCCTCAAGCTCTAGCAACATGATCCATGGGTTGGCTTGGCCCACAGGTAGTGTAGCTCACAGGTTGGGGCAGAGCATTAGCTAAACCATCCGCACACTGCTCTGATCACCAGAGAGTAAGAGAGAGGGGGGACGGGCCTTGCAGAGCCATTTATCTCTTTGTCCTCCAATCGAACTGCAACCTGATTAATCTCACATGTTCCTATTGGCCAGGTTGGCACAATTAACGTAACCATCACAGAAAGTTGATCAACTTCCTGAATGTTCAAAAAAGTCGTCTTAAAATGCATTTGGAGTTCATTCCACTATGACAGATTGTTAATCAAGCTTTCTATTTAGAGGTTCTGAAAAGATTGCGTAAGAGTGTGCAACAGAAAAGGCCTGATGTGTGGCAGACAAGGGACTGGTTTTGCCACCACGACAGTGTACCTGCTCATGCAGCTATCTCAGTGCACCAGTTTTTGGCAAAAAAATAGCATGCATGTCTTACCCTACACACGTTATTCACCTGACCTTGCTCTGTGTGACTTCTTTGTTGTTTCTGCGAATGCAGAGGGACATACAGGACAGTGATTTGACGATGTAGAAGAGGTGAAGAAAAAAACAAGGGAGGTGCTGTCAGCCAATTCAATAGATGAATTTCAAAAATGTTTCCAAGAATGGAATCACAGATTTGACAAATGTATTAAGTGTAATAGAGAGTACTTTAAAGGGGAAAATGTTGTTTTGTAAAAAATTTTAAAACAGCTTTGAAAAAAAATTCCAAGTTTTTTTGGGTGCCCCCTCATAGTCCTTCTATGTAGCACTGCTAGAAGCATCCCAGGTGGTGCCATTGGGTAGACACTGGACTGTTAGCCATAAGGTGTGGGGTTCAAACCCACCAGCTGCTTCATGGAGAAAGATGAGGCTGACAGATATAAACACACACATATCTATAGATTCACACGAATATAAAACATCTAAAACTATTGCTTTTATTGTTTATAGATACCGCATATACTCGGGTATAAGCTGAGTGTTCCAGCACATTTTTTTAACAATTTATTGGGGCTCATACAATTCTTATCACAGTTCATACATATACATACATCAATTATATAAAGCACATCCATACATTCCCTGCCCCAATCATTCTCAAAGCATTTGCTCTCCACTTAAGCCCCTTGCATCAGGTCCTCTTTTTTTTTACCCCTCCCTCCCCTTTCCCCCCTCCCTCATGTGCCCTTGGTAATTTATACATCGTTATTTTGTCATATCTTGCCCTATCCAGAGTCTCCCTTCCCGCCCTTCTCTGTCCAGCACATTTTTAATGCAGTTTTGTGGCAAAATTAGGTGCCTCAGCTGAAATCCGGGTCAGCTTATGCTTGAGTATGTATGGTAATTAAGCATGTGGTCACAGGATGAGACAGGAATAACAACTCTGATGTAGTAGTTGTTCTGAGAAGGAAAAAAAAGAGGTGGGGAAAGGCTTTAGATCAGCAGTTGTCAGCCTTCCTAATGCCATAAACCTTTCACACAGTTCCTCAGGTTGAGGTGACCCCCAACCATAAAATGATTTTCGTTGCTACTGCATAGCTAATTTTGCTACTGTTATGAATCGGGTGACCCCTGTGAAAGGGTCATTTGACCCCCAAAGCGGTCACAGCCCACAGGTAGAGAACTGCTGCTTTAAGTCATGGTGTAGCACTTGTTCTTGGTCTCCTTAAATACCAGGTGCATTTTTCTGCAGTATATGTACCTGTGGCCTGGGTTATAGGGATGCACACCATCAATAAGGAGCCCTGGTGGCATAATGGTTAGCTGTTGGGCAGTTAACTGCAAGGCCAGCAGTTAGAAGTCACCAGCTACTCCTCAGGAGAAAGAGGAGACTTTGTACTCCTTTGAAGAGGTACAGTCTCAGAAACTTGCAGGGCAGTTTAACCCTGTGAGTCAGCGGTGAGTACAACCCAAATTGCTCTCAGAAAGTGTTGGTAACCCCTTGGGTATCTTTATTTCCCTCTATTCAGTACTTATAGTGAGCATATTTTCAATCTCTGATGTTGTAAGATGTGAAATAGTGTTTCATTAGCAATTGATTATTAGTGAAGTGGAACAACTTTTCAATGTTTATTGGCCTTCCGATTTCCTCTGAGTATCTTAACATAGCTTTTGCTCTTTTTTTTCCTTGCCTTTTTCATCGTGTTATTAAAAAAAAAAATCAAACTTACTGCTATTGAGTCCATTCTGACTCCGTGATCCGAGGACAGAGAACCGTCTCTGGGTTTTTGAGGTTTTAAATCTTTATGGGAGCAGACAGCTTAAGGAGAGGCTTGTGGGTTTGAACAACTAATCTTGTGTTAGACTTATCAAAAACAAAAATCTCATTATATAATTATTTTACATATTATATATTCCCATAATACTTAATGTTTATCTGTGTTGCACATAACTACTCCCAGTCTGTGCCATGTTTAAATTTTTTGGTTTGTTTATGCTGTAATTTTTAATGGGGAACTTAAGTTTTTCCACCAATCTTTTTATTATTTGTGATTTTGTGTCTTCTGTGCACTTACAGATTCCCTGTGCTCTGTGGTTACAAAGCTGGTTTCTTGTCATTTGTCCTATGTAAAGGGAAAGTTTCCTATTGTCCATAAGGTGCTTTAATTGCACTGGATTAATTTAAATGACATAAAGTAAGAATTTGATTTTTAGTTTTTCCCACATTTTTTTACCATTGACTTAGAGTACTGTCCTGAACTACTCCAGGTCCTCATGTGCTGCAGTTACTCCCTGCACGTTCTCTTCCACTGCCCATGTTTCTGTTCCTGATAAGAAGCTTTCACAAGTCAAGAGAAGACACACTAGTGGCATGTTAAAGGACCACTACTGAAAGACTGTCATGTTAGATAACAGCATAGGTTCCCAAGTTTATTGATGTACTGAACTCTTTTCCAGGCCAGGGGTGCTGGGGGAATTACTCAGCCCCCACCCCTGGCAATTAAAAATGTTTTACTCTAGCCCGTAATCCAGGGTAATGTGTAGATACCTAATTCTGCAGCCCTCCTGGATCACTCCAGTGCCCCTCGCAATGGTATCTCCCACTTTAGGAAATGCTGCATTGCAGTGTCTGGTCTGCTGTCCAGCACCCACACATGGGGAGGGGGGGTCTGTGTTCATAATGACACGGAGCACAGCCTTTGTTCTGCTCTTTGTGTTGTAGCCAAAGAGTACATTCTGATTTAGAAGAAAACAATGAGGACTTAAGATGTGAGATTTACTCCTTTGACAAAACCCCTGTTAACTTTTCCTCCTTTCTGCAGTAGCTCTGAACTGTGAGGTGTGCTGAGATTTTTCATTCTACTAACATTGGACTTTTACCTGGTTTCTCTAGCTATAAAGCCCAAGGTGTTCTAGATGGCAGTGTCAACAATATAATAGACCACATACGTCCAGGGCCCTGCCGCTTGGATTGGGACAGCTTAATGACTTCCTTGGATATTGTGGAGCACTTGGAAGAGGTATTTGTTTAGAAACTACTTGAGAGAGAGAGAGAGAGAGAGAGAGAGAGAGAGAGAGAGAGAGGGCGAGTGAGCAAACAGGTGCCTGGGTACATACTTGTATCCTTTGTATTTTCGCTTTGAGAATAGGTAGTCATGGTAAAGGTCTTATGAGAATCCTGTGCTACCTCTGAAAATAAGGGTTCCTCAGAATGGACATTTTTTCCCACGGCAGCAATATGTTTTTAATCATTTTATTAGGGGCTCATACAACTCCCATCACAATCCATACATAAACATCATTTGTGTAAAGCACATTTGTACATCCGCTACCCTCATCATTCTCAAAGTATTTGCTCTCCACGTCACAGCAGCAATATTTTGTCGCTTAAGAAAATCTTTAGTCTTTAGTTATAAAACTTTACTTGAAGTTCCAAAATGTAAAATTTGGGGGAGAGGGGGAAATCAAACCACCACTTCCCTCATAGATTTTAAATACTCTAAAATGGTCTACACCACATTCTTCCATGTGGCATATCATACAGAATACAATGCAACTGTATCAGGCAGGGTTCTCTAGAGAAACAAAACCAGGACATTATGATTTATATATATATATATATATATATAAAGGTTTATACAGCAAGAAGGAATATAACAGCGAATTAGTCCACACAGCAGGACAGAGGGCTCTGTTCAACTCACTTTCATGGAACAGTTAATGTACTGGAATTTCTTTAACTCACATGGGCTGCTGGGTCTAAGGTCAAGCAAGCAGACAGCAGAGTCTTCCCTTAGTCAAGGCAGGCAGTTTGCCTGCAGGCAGCAGACAGCATGGTGGGTCAGCAGCGGTCAGTAGCTCGTGTGCATGGCAAAGCAGGCCCTGATGAGATTTTGAACTCACACAAGGAGACAGGATCTACCAACCTCAAGTTCAAGCAATGTGCGCACCAGCAGTGTGATAAAGCAGGTCTCGATCCATGGGTTGGCTTGACCCACAGGTAGTATAGCACACAGGTTGAGTCAGGGAACTAGCTAAAGCAGCAGCACGTTGGTCAGATCACCAGGGAACGAGGAGGTGGACCTTGCAGAGCCATTTATCTTGTTTCCCTCCAATCAAGCTGTGACCTGATTAATCTCTGCCCACATGTTCCTATTGGCCTACTTGGCACCAATAAACACGACTATGGTATCAACAGCAACAGGAATGAATTCAAGATTTGTAGAAGTAACTTATCACTCTTTATTTTGAATATAATCCTCCCCATGTCTGTTAGGAAGCATGGAGATTTAGAATAGCTATCCATGCTTGTTGGAATCACTATAAGCATTGTTGTGTGTAGTAATTAGTAAACACTGCAAATGAGTCTTAGTTTTTCACTGAAGAGTAGCATGATATATAAATTCTTCATGCTTCCTTTAATAGTAACAGCTGTCTGACCTCTGCCCTCTTTCAGAACTGCTGTGTGATGCGATACACCACTGCTGGTCAGCTTTGGAATATCATATCACCAAGAGAATTTGTTGATTTCTCCTATACTGTGGACTATAAAGAAGGGCTTCTATCTTGTGGTAATAATCTTCAGCCTGTATACTTTCTTTCATTTTGGTTTAAATAAATGCGTTTTCTAGGCTCAATGTTTTTTTTATGTGCGATAAATTTCCAACCCCCATCGTTCTATATGTTCACCACAATTTGTTTGTAAATGCCCAACCCTTTGAAATAAAATAATATCCGTAAGGGTCTGCCATTTAGGTGGCTTGCGATCCACATGGTCTGTTGTTCGAAATCACCCACAGCTCCACTGGAGAAAGACTGGATTTTCTACTCCAGAACACAACTGCAGTCTCAGAAACCTGCAGGGGTCCCTCTGAGCAAGCACAGACTTGATGGCAGGGAGTTTGCTTTCTTGTTGACTGCTTCCAAGAAAGGGGACCTACTAAATGTTTTCTTCCCACTCACTCAGAAAACGGGTTTTTGGTAATAGTGGAAATAGAGTTAGGATTTTGGAATGGTTTTCTTTACTTGAGCTGTGGAGTATTCTACTATTTAAGATTAAAAATATTGTCACTGGGAAGCTTATGCTTTGTAAAATGTAGCTATAGGTATATATATACATATATATTTGTATAGAATATACTTGAGGTGGCAGCCAGTACCAACAGTGAACATAGGGGCGCTTTGGACACCCAAGGTTTGATTACCGACATCTTGAGGCCTGGCTGCTACAGCCAAGAATCATAATTCATGAAGATGATATGATGTGGTATACTCTGAAGGGATCAACAGTTTCCCAGTTCCCTGTCTACTCTGCCTTCTGTGTGAATGCTACTTGGGAATTATCATTCCCGTTCTGCCACAGTCACTCTTAGGGCTTAAGTTTCCTCTATGTGGATAAGATAAATACTTAAACCAAAAAAATTGATGTTTTTAATGAGAGTTTTAGACAGATGTCAGTCACTCCTACTAATAGTCTTCTTTTTAAATTGCCTTGTAGGGATAAGCCTGGACTGGAGTGAAAAGAGACCAGAATTTGTTCGTGGCTATAATCACCCCTGTGGCTGGTTTTGTGTTCCATATAAAGACAATGCAAGCCAGAGTCTCTTGACGGGCTACATCCAGACGGATCTCCGAGGGATGCTTCCTCAGTCTGCAGTAGACACGGCCATGGCAAGCACCTTGACCAATTTCTATGGCGATTTACAAACAGTCTTGCAGAAGGAGGTATAGCTGCAAGCCTGCAGCGCCAGGTCCCAGAGCCCATTGTTCTTCAGTCCGTGTGTGCTGTAAACCTCACCTGCTTCTTCGCTTTCACATAGCCGAGAAAATAACCTGAGGTGTGAGGGTTTAGTACTACAATATTCCTAAAGTAGAGCATTTTCCTTTTCTTAAAAATTATTTATACATTGTTTGCTTAGGGCTGTGTGTCTAGGAATGAGAGTATTCTGCAGAAATCTGCAGAGAAGTAGCTCCAAACCCACGAAATTGAGTAGTTTCTTAGCATGCGTGTTTCGGTTGCGTGGATTTTAGAGAAAGCACAAAGATGATGCGGTTAAGTGGAAATCATCTGTTAGGGTTTTGTGAAAATTTTATGAAATCAAAATTTTTCTGAAATATATTGATTTACTATTACTATGCTCTAGGAGTTTAACAATAGCTTGGACAAAAGTTAAAAAAAATCCCTTCTCAATTTTTCATAAAGATGAACTTCATTGAAGAATGCGGCAAGAATAATCCAAGGGCAATTCAGTTTTGATACTAGATAGCTCTCTTTTGTGGACATCATTGTGTACATTGTTGTGTCTTTATGCCATTAATTTTGTTATAAGCATTTTAAATGGTAAGCATAATTATGACCATAAATATGATAGGCCAAAAACCTGTGGTATTAAATTCTAATGCCACTTTTTCCATGAACTTTCTGAAGCGCTCTTCCTGTGTGCTTCAGGACATCATTGAGTTGACCAGTAAAAGTCTCCATTGTGTAAAATGTTTGTTGCTATCTTGAAATCACCAATCGAGAATAATCTGTCTTGAAAGTCAAATTACATGAGTGTTTCACATAAACTTCCACTAAAAAAAGCAAAACATTAAATCATTACAAAGTAGGTCACATATTCATAGTTATGAGATGTTTGGTCTGGAAAAATAATAAAGACATTCTTAGATTTACCCAAATGTATAAATGAGTCATTTTATAATGACTTAACTTGTCCCTTGAATCTGACTGTCTTAAATGAAGATTCTTAAATGATTTGCCAGATTCTTTGAAAGTTGAGCTGTTCACATAGTTTATTTCTAAAATCACCTGAGGTAATTCAGTGTGCCTATGCCCAACTTTCAGGCACGCGTCTAAAAATCCATGTCAGTGTCCAGTGCGGACTCTCTATGTCTTGCTATGTTGTTGGCACTGTGTCTTCTTATTCTTTTGGCTAAAATGGGATGAAGCGAGTGCTGGAAACCTAGAGAAGCCACACAGACCACGAGCATGCGTAGTGAACCACGTGCAGGAAGCGTGGTGTCTGTTCGAGGACTGTATGGCCCCAAATGCAAAGAAGAATGTAGCTTTTCTGACTAATTTTTATAAAGTAGACAAAGTGAGCTGCTTCTCTTTCTTTCTCTTTTTTTGCGACTGGGAATAATGCTATTTAAAACAAAAACAGCACAAAAGGTGGCACCACCACAAAGTTTGTAGTGAATAATCTCAGAGTTGTAAGTTACAAAATACATTTCTTTCATGATCTGACAGAAATAAAACACAAATTACCTTGTGTGCTTAATATGGCTAACCCCTAATGGCATTTTTAAACTGATGGATTTTTTAGTTGGTGATACTTTTTTGTTTCAGCATCAGAAAAAGAAAACCCAGCAGGTTAGTTTTGTTTCCCATGGAAATGGTTGAATAAGACTGCGTTTATTTTTCTTCATTTGCTTTTCTTCATTATATTGTAGTACTCTGTCAAGGATGCTGAGATAACAGCAAGTGTTCAGTTATATATGCTCAGCTTGGGTAAGAGATTTGTGACAAGATTTTATATCAATACAATTATGTACATTGTCCATAAGGGCTATTGCTGCTTGAGCTGAGTCCCTCCCAAGGCAAATCAATTGCTCGATCTCATGTCTAGTATCCCTTTATTTTTATCAATTCATACTTCCAGTAAGTGATTATGTAATCCTCTGTTGAATGTTGAGCTATTGCAGGGTAAAGGACACTTATTGGTAAAATTTCATTGTAGTAGAAAACTCTATAATAGTTTGAAAGATTATAGTTAAATTATCTGAAAATGTATGTGTAACTTCTTCTTGGCACTTTAGATCTGCTGGCTCTAGCTCTGAAATTTTTAAAGTAGCTTTATTGCATTATAACTTATGTACCTTAACATTTGTCTGTGTTAAATGTGTAATTCAGTGGTTTACAGTCTAGAGTTTTGCAGCCATCTCTACAACCCAGTGTGGGAACATATCCACACCCCAAAATAGCCCCTTATCTGCTTGCAGATTCATATCTAACCAAAGTTCAACACACTCGTTAGTATCAAATATAATGTGAATACATAGTTGACTTTGTTTTTGAGAATAGAGCGTTCTTCTAAGCTCAGGAACTTTTGTGGTAATGTGTTAAATATGTTACTACAAATCTGTTGCTTCTACAACAGTGCTATTGGATAGAAAAATGAAAGCCATACATGTAATTTAAGATTTTCTAGCAGCCACATAAAAGAACAAAAAAGATGATGTTAAGTTTAGTAACATATTTTATTCAACTTAGTATATCCAAAATATTATCATTTCAATATATGATCAATATAAAGTTATTGAGATAATTGACTATTTTTTTGTACTGATTCTTTGTAATCTAATGTGTATTTTACCAATTTAGGCTAGCCATAGTTTAAGTGTTCGGTTAGCCACATGAGGCCTGTCGCTAACTGGATGGAACAGCACCGCAGTCTATAGTAAATATAACAACTTGTACTTTCATAAGAAGGAGAAAGTTTTACAGAAGTACTGTCTTGAACAGAAATATTTTCTGGTTCTTGAATTCTTTTAAAAAGTTGTGCTAAATAGACTCTTTGAACTTGTCAGTCGGTTAGTAGTTGTCAAAAAATAAACAAAATTATAAACCCCCAACTATTTCCCTTTAGCCATGTTTGTTAGGACTTTTGATACAGTGAAAAAGGATATAACTTTGTTGTGTGGTTGATAACTTCCTATGCTTATTGCTAATTTGTATTAGAAAAAGTGTAAGGAGGAATACTAGGGACAGTAGTATTTCCTATATATAGCATCCCCCCCGCCACGCCCTTTTTTAAAGGAAAATTGGTTTTATTCAAGAAAAAACAGTGACACTTTTGCATGAAATATTCTTATTCATGTTTGGTTATCTTGTTACTTTTTGAAGTTTGACACAATACTAATAATTGTGAGACTTAAGTTTTCTGCAGTTATTCATAATATAAACAGCTAGAGTATCAGATTATAATAATTAAAAATCTCTTCATTGTTCATTGAGACTGGACATCTCTGAAATTGCAGATCTTATGTGTGAAGTTGTCTCCCAGTTAAAAAAATTTTTTTTCTTTGTCCTTCCTCTCTCTTTCCTAACTAAAGGATATTTTTGAGCACTCAGGTTGATTTAATTTGAATCAAAAACTAGAAACTCTGAGTTACAATAAAGCTTGCCCCTAGAGAAAATAGGAAAACATTGCACAGTTTAAGTCCCTAATTATTCAGTTTTCAGATACGAATCACCTCCTTTGATAAAAGTTTTACCAATTTACTCAAAAGTATCCTTGGAAATGAGTTGTTAAAAATTGTTCTTTTTATTATTGATAAATGAGCTCAATCCAGAGAAGTGACTTGGCCACTTTTTCTTTAGAATGTGTCTTGTGATTGTCTAGTGTGTCTCTTGTGCCTCTCGTATTCAGCTTCTAGGATGGTGGCACCTGAGCATAAAAGAAACCCTTCTAAAGCACAGGAAGTTGGAATTATAATTTTTCATTCATTTGTTGTTTCCAAAGATTTTACATATGTGCTGTGTATCTTGTAATTCGATAAAAGCTGTAAGATGTATAGATTTTATTTTTTAAGAAGTTTATAATTGTTTTATGAGCTGATATGTAAAATTAGAATATTTAATAAACTACTGCAACTTTATTTTGAATTGCTTTGAAATATATCACAATAAAAATTTATAGCCATTCTTATTGATCGTTGGTATGGGCTGTGTATATTAATCTCTAGTGCCAATAAATACAAATTTCATATATCTTTATTTAAGGATAAACAAAATAATAAAATAGAAAATAAAGATTAAGAAAGCACATCCGAATCTCCTACACCACCATTCGTCTGTCCTGTTGTTCTGGCTGCTTCTTATGATGCTGTGATACCAGAAACTATGGTAATGGTGTTTCGATGGCAGGGTCACCATGGCAGACAGGTTCCAGGAAACCTTCCAGATGAAGCCTGGGAAGAAAGACTGGGCAACCGCCTTCTAAGAAACTGACCAACGCAAACCTAACAAATAGCAATGGACAGTGCCTGATGTCGTGTTGGAAGGAAGCCCCGCAGGTTCGAGGACAATCTGAAAATGACTGGGGCAAAGCTGTGCCCTCAAAGTAGAATTGACCTTGGTGGTGATAGAGTAAAACCCCCAGAAGTTTCTTTGTTGATAGGGCACGACTCAAAATGGGAAGAACAAGATCCATGTGGAATGTGCAAGGGTGTGGATCTAGTAACAATGAGTTGTCCAAAATGAAATGGAACAAAGGATACCCTCGGTGTCAGTAAGCTGCAGTGCATGGCCATTGGCCACTGATTTGGACAATCGTCCCCAGGAACAAGGGTGCATTCTTTGTGAAAGAACATTTTACCATCTATCCTGAAGTATGATTTGGTCAACTATGGGGTCATACCCACACATTTACAAGGATGCCACCTGATGAAGATACTCACATTGACCCCCCATTCACTGATCGCTAGGATGAAGAAATGGAAGACTTGCCAACTTCGGCAGTCTACAAGATGCATTGAGACTTGCAATTTGGAATAAGAAGGTTGTAAGCAAGGAGGACGAATTGGGAAATACTGTGTGGCTTAAAAGGAGATCTGGAGTTTCCAAGGCTGCAAAACTTTATGGGAACGGGTTGCCCTGTCCTCTTCCGGTAGAGCAGCTGGTAGGTCTGAATTGCAGGCTTTTGGGTTAGCAGCCAATCACAGCTCCGCGAGGGCCCCTAATGGTTAGCCCAGCCGTCAACATCATTCTCTTCCCTGAAAACAGTTCACAAAAGGGTTTACTAATTGAGTGGCCAAACTTAAAAGGCTTTTTAAGATCTGTTTTTAAACTATTTTGCCAACAACAGCTTCTTAGAAAGGGAAATGCAGGTTTTTCCTGCCAACCACTTGGGGCGATTGCTGAATATCATTTGGCCCAGGAAGTTCACAGTAGAATGATTTCCTTAGGATTGTTTTGCTGAAACAGCAAATAGCTTGTGTAATGATACCGATTGGGGGATAAAAACTTATTATATAGATAAATGTTTCTGAAAGTAATGCAAGAATGCTTGTCCAACAATAGCTGTTATTAGGTTCTATTGAGTTGATTCTGATTCATAGCAACTCTGTGTACAATGGAATAAAACACTGGCCCCGCCCCTTCTCACAATCAGCTATGTGTGAGCTCATCGATGCAACCATTCATCTATTTCCTAGAGGGTCTTCCTCTCACCGGCGTGGACTTTCAAGCAAGATAGCCTTCTCCAGGGATATAATTATATATATATATAATTTATATATATATAAAATTTTATATATCCATATATATATATATAATTTTATATATCCATATATTCTATATAACGTCAATATGCAAGAGGTTTACAACATGATTAAAATTTTTAAAGAAAAATTAATTCCACCATCCCTCAAGAAAATATATGTAAAGGGTGTTATATTGGTAATGTTCTGTGTTTTTTAAATATAAAGGAAAGTCAGTATTATGTGAATTATTGGAACTTATTTATGTCTGAAGAAGTGATTTTCCAGGCTTGGGAACACTGAGTTAGGAGGGAGCAATGCGGGTCTGCGTCTGTCTCCGCTGCTGACTGCAACAACAGGGAAGTCAAGACTCTGGAGGTCAAGTTGCTCATCCTTAAAATGAGCTTTTTGATTAAGGATCACTAAAGTTCCCTTTTAACTAATAATGTTATGATTTATTCTAGAGGAAATAACTCTCAGCATTGCCTATTAAAAATGCTATCAGACCCTATAATTTTATCTTAAAGAGCAGAGAAACAGTGAAAAACGATCCTTTGTGAGATGTAAGGACAATCTCTACAAGTGTCTTGAATAGCAATAACATTTCAAATCACAAAACACACAGTCTTGGTGGCCTCTTAGGTGATTTATTGTCATACCACACATGCAGGTTGCTTTACAGATGGCTTGGGCTTCTGAAGATTTAGGCTTCTGCGTGCACTTTCTGACACAGTGTGTCAAGGTGAGTGTACACAAAGTAACCGGCACTCACGAAGGCAGACTTCAACCCTGTTTACCAGCATCCCTTCTCCTTTGTGCCGCAGATTTTATTTCCCTGGCAAACCAAAGCGGCGCATCCCTTCAGTGAATTGGGTTGTTCAACTTGAGTCCAATTGACATAGCTCTTAGGTTGTTGACCCCAGATTTTGGACAGCTGGTAGGCCAATGACTACTGGGTCTCATCTTTAGGAAGAAGGGACATTAAAGGTCTTCCTCGTCAGTCAGCAACATGGAAGAATACAGTAGCTCAACAAAATGCAAATGGGCATGATCTTGATGAGTTCTCTCCACACATTTTCTTTACTTTCATTCATGGCCAGGTCAAACTGATATGTTTACCACCCACCCCTCCCCACACACCCGAATATTGTAAGACATAGTTAGTTCATAGCACCATTTTGACAGGTCTTGCCAATGAAATGTTTCCAGTGCCTTTTCAATCAGGTTAGGTTGTAGGTGATAATCTTGGCTGCATATACTAAATTACTTATCCTCTCTCTCATGTGTCCTACATGGCCTTGTTTTTTGGCTCATGACTGTACCGTTGGAGATGTAGAGTTTCTGTGTAAAAGGGTCTATCAATTAAATCTTTGTGTCTTTAGTACAGCAAGCTTTGGAAAAACCAGGAATACAAATGTTCCCTCTAGGCGTGAGTAGAAGAGAGACCAGATAGTGCCAGGTCACCCCAGAACACCGTAGTAAATGAGCTTTCCTTTCTCAGAGCCTGCTAATCTCTGTTTTTGTACCTTTACTTCTCTGATCCTCTTTTGTCACTTAAATGATAGTCTTTATTCCATTCCCCCTTCATTCTCTCATTTGCCCTGAAGAATAATGTAGTGAGTTCAGTAGTCACAGAATCTAAAACAAGCCAAGTGGCATAAAACTAAAATTACAGATGTCGTTTTAATTCTGTGGTCAGATTCTAAGGAACCCTGGTGGTGCCCTGCATGAGCCCTTGCCTGCTAACAAGGTCGGTAGTTCACACCTGCCGCCGCCCCACAGGAGCAAGACTTGAGGCCTTGGGAACTGTGGGGTAGCCTGCTTCTTTCTGTTGAATGGCCGAGAGTGAGTCAGAACTGACTGACAGCAGCGGTTTAGTTTGGCTTTGTCTGGTGCTAATTAGTAAATATTTCCGAAACGTCTCTTGAAGTTGGTTGTGACAATCCTGTCCCGCAGTGAGTCCAATAAAAAGAAAGGTAAGACCAGGTCTGTCAAAGGGCAAAGGGCAAAGGGGAGGAATGAAGCTGCCCTTGGAGAGACCAGCTCGATCCCCGGGAAAGCAGTTCCGATCATTCAAATGTCACTGTGTGAAATGCAGCTTGGAACACATCGTCTTTTGAAGGCTAACTTTCAGGTATCATTCAATCCTGTGGAGATTATCCTTTCTGGTCAAATAACTGACAAAGCAGAAAAAACTTTGGCAGCAGCAACTATGACCTGAGCCTCCATTGGAAAATCTGGTTAGTTATACGGTTTTCTGGGGTGGAGAGAGAGTTAACCAGAACTGGGCAGCAGTACCAAACCACCAGCCACTCCATGGGAGAAAGAGGCTTTCTGCTCCCATAGAGTTGCAGCCTCAGAGCTCCCCAGGGGCAGTTCTCTGTCCTAGAGGTTTGCTGTAGCTCAGCATCACCTCGATGGGCAGTGCGTTTGGCTTTTGGACCGCTGCTTCTTCTTCACCACCTTCCCTTGCATTTCTCCTCTCTCTATGCACAGACAATCTCTCAGCAGATTTACCCTTTCCCCCTCCCACAGCATTCCTGCTTTCTTCCCATCTAGTTTGGATCCTTCCAAACTTTTCTTGATCATTTGGGGCAGCCATTCCTACAGGGCCTGTAGCCTGCCTACATTTAGCACAGGTTGTCTGTGTTCTCCAATCACAGTGTTCACGCTTAGAAGACACATACTCACTCACTGCCATTGAGTCCATGCTGACTCATTCACTAACCTGTGGGTTTCCGAGATTATAACTGTTTCCCGGAGTAGCAAGTCCAGTCTTTCTCCCACAAGGCTGCTGGTGGTTTTGAACTGCAGACCATGAGGATCGCAGTCCAGTGGGTAACACTGCCCCCCAGGGCTGCTTAGAAGACAACTCTGGGGTCAAATCACCTCTGACTGCCTCTTCCCTTGCACAGTATAGGTACTAGTTTTCACCTGAAAATTAGTCTCTGGGATGGATTCATCCTGGAAAATGCAAAACGAGCAAATAATTTCCTTTAACTGTGCTTACAATTATATTACTCTTTTACTTACTGTTCAGGGGGAAAGTTGATGTAATGACTATTTATTAGTAAGACATGTCACTCCATCAACAGCTGCCTTCAAACTGAGCAACCAAAACGGGGTAGGTTGGAATATGGAATCCAAATTGACATCTTTTCCACTCTCCCATTCCAGTAAATTATCCCACTGCCACACTACCAGAAGACACGGGCAGGCAATTCACCTATCTGTGCCTGAATTCTAAAATGTATCCAAGCAGTTACATCATATTGATAAACTGCTAGAGCAGTTTATAAATAAAATGTTATACTATCTAATTAGAATCATGGTATGATTTTTGGCTACAAATGTCCAGAGTCAAACAGAATGGCTATGAATGTCTGTTTCTATATATCTAGGCCACCTGCTTCCATTCAGGCAAATCTTTTGAAATGACTATTTTCTTTGTGACAGAAATAGACGCAGGGTCATTCTTGTATTTCTGAGTTCGCAAGAAGATCAGGGGAAAACATTCGTTCAAGGCCCCCTGTTGAGTAAAGCATGCTCACGGGAGGGCTGAGCTCTCTATGAGCAAGTCATTGCCCCAGACTGCCATAGAAGAAAGCATTGTTTTCTAAAACACGATGAAATGAAAATCCAAGTGATGAACCTTACTTGAGAATATACTGATGGATTCAGAACGGAAGTAGAATGGCTTAAAAGTAAACAATTTCCAGTATAAGATTGCATTGATATGATCTAAAGCATGCTCAGTGTACTACAGAACTTTTTAATCCCTCCTTCCTGACCAAGCCAATTCATACCCTAAAGTTCTTTTTTCAGGGACAATGATTGTTTAACTTTTTATTTCTGTATGTAAATTTCAAGGTGCAAAAGTGATTCCATGGGAAAATTCATGCATCTCCTATGGGATGCTTGGTGTCCGTTTCTGGCCATTTTACATGAAGCATAGATGCTTCCCATTGGTCAACGGAGATGTCTGTGTTGCATTGTTGTTGGACAGGTTGCAGTGGACCGTCCAGACTAAGAAGGAATAGGCCTGATGAACTACTTCCCAACAACCGCCAGTGACACCCAGCTGATCACAATGGTTCAATCCCACTGTGCTGGGGCTGCCCATGAGTCAGGGTGACTGTCAGCTAATGACAACAGAGGGATCTGACTGCTAAATTGTGTTTTCCAGCACAAGTACACACAGTTGTGAGAACATCTGCAATATGAAGCCAGACGCCTCCTAACTTCCTAAGAGGTGAACGGAAATAAAAACGTTCCATTTATGGAAGGAAAAATAATATAGGAGAATCTGTTTTAACCAAGGCCATCATTTCCCCGCCATAAAGGGCTCCACAGTCATTTTAGGATTTTTAGGCTACACAATCTATATAGCAACAGTCAGCTCTGGTCCTGGGAAAGCAGCAGCAGACACTACGTAAGTAAGCATGGCTGTGTTCCAAGAAAACTTTATTTATAACAAAAGACCTCTTGCTGGATTTAGTCTGTAAACTATAGTTTGCCTGACCCCTGAAAATGATATTTTAGATTTAAATTTAATTCCTTTGGGAATTGCATAGGGAATGCTTCAAAACACACAGACACGCATGCACATACAAACATTTTATATGTATATCTCAGAGACAACCAGAAATAAAAGCATGATTAGCATTCAAATAAGCAAGAGTGAACATATTACTCTAACTCACTTACAAATAATCTCTTGCTCGATACTCTTAGTTCATCAGGCACAGTAAACTGCTTAAAAACAACAAATCTGATGTTCCTACTCAATGTCCTCGTCTCAAAGAAATGAAAGAGATAAGTTGGAAGGTTTCCTGGACCATGGAAATGTAAACAAAGTCATAAACCATGAACGTGCTGTTGGCACCCTGTGCTGTTGAGCATTTGCGGTATTTAGGTGTTTAAGACAGGAGAGGTTGAAAGGAGGCAGTTATTATAGGTTTCAATTTATAGTCATACTTAATTGTAGCTTTACAAAACATATTAGCTAACATACGTATGCCAAGGAACGCCAAGGAAAGGATGAAGAAAAAAATAAATTTTCATTAACTACAATGGATTCTTTGAATTGTGAGAAAGCTTAGGGGAAGCAACAGCTTTCAAAAATTCTAGTGGGAAATCCATCGCATTTGAGTAGTCTGAAGGAATCATTCTGAAATAAAGATTATGATTTAATTTTAAGATTAAATACCAGTCACTTTAACACCGAATCACAGCAGTATGCAGATATAAGAATCCTATATATTTATCTATATATACATTAATGAGTGTCCTGGCAAATCTTCAGAATGCATTGAGAACAACTCATTAGAAGAATAATGTGATTTTTCAGTTTTAGCATGGCTCTTTATAGAGTTTCAAATTACAATCTGGGTCACCAAAGACCCCTCCCCTCCCTTTCTCCAGCCAAACTGTGATGTTCCTTCCCGGACTTGAGCAGCCGAGCTCTAACTGGAGAGTCTGATGGCCAATATTGAAACAGAACACTGATCTGGAGCAAGTGGTAACAAACCCGGAACACAAGCGTGGTGGAAGCCCATTTTTGTCAATACCGACCAAAGGCAACATCACTTTCAAGCAGCGCACGGAAGGGATTTTCTTCCATTCGGTTCATTTGACCAGGTCAGGTCGCCTTGCTTTCGCGACAGGACTGTGGGATACCTCTTTCCTGTCAGGTGCCATCTTGCTCTAGGGCCTAGTCTGACTGGACACGTGGGCCAGGTTACCGGAATGTCGGGGAGTAGGCTGAGTCTTGCTAGAGAGCTGAGCAGGCACTGAAATCCTTCTAGAGTCTAGTACAGCGCCCTGGTGGAAAATCACCAACTAAATTAAAAAAAACAACCAAATGATCCACTGCCTTCAGGTCAATTTTGACTCCTTAGCAATTTTGTCAGACAGAGTAAAACTGCACCCTGAGGCTGTACATCTTTACAGAAGCAAACTGCCCGCTCTTTCTCCCGAGCAGTGGCTGGTGGTTTAGACCACGGATTTTTTAGTTAACAGTGGAGACAACTGTGTCACTAGGCCTCCTTTGACAGCAACTACACACGAAACACTTTAATCGTGGCACTGATCTCCACGAGGAGCATACAGGTGGGTGGGATGAGAGCTGCAGGAGTAGTGATGGGGCAAACTGGTCGTGAACAGGTCAAGGTGAAAATGTAGACCTGAGCTCCCACGGGAGGGGAACGGGTATCTCTGAACTCGTCTCCTGGTTTTCCCCCCTTGTCAAGGAGCTAGCGTCTCCCTGTTCTATGTGAAGACAATCAAAGGACTTTGGAACTAGTATTATAGGAAACTATTGGCTGCGTTTGTGCTTCTTGCATGGTTTTGAAGATTGAAAAATACAGTAGAATAAAGGTTCAAAACAAAAAAGCTGAAGAGTCACATAAAATCTAACCATTGGGCAGTGTTTAACAAGCGAATGCTGAAAAGGTACTAATGGCCCAGATTAGGCATTTTTCAGTGGTGATGGTTAAGGAAATTAGAATATGACATAAGAGGCAGTAATTACCAGGATATTACATATTCTATTAGGGAATTGTCTGAAACTTTGTATCATTTAAAGTCGACCTAGATAACCAGACAGATTAATTTCTCCAAATGACATGAAAATTACATAATGGCATTGTAATTATGTAATTGACTGTGCTTGGTATATTTATGTCAATTATAGATGGAGTCAGCCTAAATCAAGAACAACCTCGTCCTGATTCACTTTGTTGATTTTTTGCATTTGCTTTGCAAGAATCATCCTGAAACAGAACAAATTGTTTCCTAATTTTATCTTTTGTTTCCTAATTTTATCTTTTGCCTTTCCTGGCATTTGCTTCTCATTTTACAATCTTAAATGCAACCAGCTGCTCTGTATTAACAACTCTGAATTATGAAACAAAATACTTCTCTCCAAATGGGCAGACGGCAGGCAACCAACCCTCAGCTACCTTGCACCTTAAACAGGAAACAGAGAACTAGCCTAAGTTACAAAATAAGTTCTAAAGACCACCTACTTGAGGTGTAATAAAAGGTTAAATGACTTTTCTTTTTAAGTCTGCCATGAACAAGTGACAATGAGACAGCTTTGCTTGCTGAAAGTGAGGGCTTTGCTGATGAAAATGGAGGATTGCAGCCGTCAGTAAAGATTACAACTAATGTAAAGAAACCCCTAGACCAATAGGCAACACCATGGAACATGGGGGAAAGATCAAAATGAGGAAGGATTGCATCTTGGTTGGATCCACAATCAGTGCTCACAGAAGCAGCAGGCAGGCGAGAGATCAAAGGACGCATTGCATTAGGACTATCTGCTACACAAGACCTCTTTCAAGTTGAGAAGCAAACAGTTTACTTTGAGAACTAGGGTGGGCCCGGCACAGGCCATGGAATTTTCAGTCACCTCATATGAATGTGAACGTTGTATCTTGAATAAGAAAAACTGAAGAAAAATAGATACATTTGAACTCTGGTGTTGGTGAAGAACATTGAAAGTACCGTGGACTGCCAAAACAACAGACAGATCGACTACGGAAGAAGGGCAGTCACAATGCTCCTTGGAAGCAAGGACAGTGAGATTTGATGTCATGTTCTTTGGACGTGTTATCAGGGGAGACCAGTCCCTGGAGAAGGACATCGTACTTGGTAAAGCAGAAGGGCAGCAGAAAGAGGAAGGCCCGTGACAAGACGGGCTGACACAGTGGCCACAACAATGGGCTCAGAGGAAGAGCAATCGTGAGGACGGCCCAGGACCAGGCTGTGCGTCATGGTTGTACAGAGTCGCGATGAGTCAGAGTTGACCCAGCAACAAGGACTACCTGCAAATACGTAGAGAATCTTGAGACTTGCTCTGAAATGGCATTCTGTAAGAACATTCCAGAAGTCTCTGCATAATGGCAGTGCCAATTAAACTCTTCGAAGGGAACAGAGACAATACTGACGGCCATGTTCTCCTATTTGGAGGAACTGTGATGACGGCATCATCGTATAACCATCAAATAAATTTGGGTCAGCAAATTTCTAGAAGGCTCTTTCTGGTCTAGCCCAGATCTCTGTATTCATAAGATTCTGGATGTGGTTGTTCCTGAGGGACATGCTTCATCCAAAGTAGATTTTGATAAGCAAGCAACTATAGTCCCCAAGGTATCACACAGGGGAGACTGTAGCCTGTAGTCCAGAATCTGGGGCCAACCAGGGAGCACCGGCCGACTGTTAGGTGGCCACTAAGCAATTTAGCAATGTTCAGAAAAATGCTCTTCAAAAACCATGATGCACATAAACTTCTATTTTGTAGCAAATAAACTTAAGAACATTAAAAAAACCCAACTCATTTCTGAAAAATAAGTAGGAATATTTTGGGGGGAGGAGTTGTTACTTATTTCTGTAATGATAGTTCTGAAACATTTTCTCTGGCCTCTAACTTGTTCCTGAATTTGGGAAACTGAGGCAGTTTAACTCTAAGCATAGCAATTCCAGTGTCAGTTTGAAGTAAAAAGTACTCTAGACCTGTGCTGCTCAACACTTTAACCATTAGCCACATGTGACTACTTAGCACTTGATCTACTGAAGTTGTAATCTGCACCCTTGATTTTGAAAAAAAAAATTGTATAAAAATGTAAAATATCATGTTAATATTTTAACATTGATTACGTGTTAATATAATTCATTATGTTGGATTAAAAATATATTGCTATAATTTTTTTAACTTTTTCAAATGTAGCTAGTAGAAAATTTTTAATTACCTACGTGGCTTGAATTACATTAGACAATACTTGTTCTGAACTGTAACTTCTAAAATAATATGATTTCCACCCCATGTATGCACCTATAGGACAAAGGAGTTTGAAAAAAAATATTGGTATTCCAAATTTGACCCTGGAGTGAAGGAAATTACTCACTATTTTCCTTATTTTGGTAAAGGAGTCTAGCTTTGTTTATACTATATATCTGACTATCTCAAAAGTCAACAGTATGATGGGATAATTATCAGTTTTACCATCCTCACTGTACTTTATTGCCCTCTGTTGAAATTTCATTTTTTTGCGTGTGATTATATGATTATAATTTTAGAAAGTAGTTTGCAGAAGTAAAACTCTATCTGCAACAGGCCATTTTTCGCCAACGTAATATTGATAGATCACATATCCCCTTTTAGTAAGCAATGAAGACATTGGCTGTTCATTTAAAAATGTTAGTGTAATTTATCCTAACTGAGGTTGTAACTATATAAAACCTAAGAAAATAATTTTTCGACTAAAATAATTTGTGCATCAGTTTGGACTGGCCCCCTGCCCCCGCCTTTGAATTGGGACTTAATCTTCAGAATTAAAAACCCCCAATGATTCTTGAGAGTGCAATTTATGAGTTAAAGAGTTAAAGGCATTTACCCTCAGAACCATGAGTATTCAGCAAAGAATGCGCTTGCGCGCTCATATTTAAATGGGCCAATTCTAAAGCACACCTGGGCACCCGCATCTGCATCGCTCTTTCAGTAGTTCACAGGGCCCACCAGTGCTTTCTCATCATCCAAGTGATGGACACTGTCTAACAAGCCTCTTTTCCCTTTCTGCTTCGCCCTCTCCCATACACAGGACTCTACTGTGGAGATCAGTGGATCTCTAAGAGCTGGAACTCCATCCGGACTGCCGGCGTGTTTCAGGGTTTTACAAGTTTGCCACCGCTTGGCATTTCCCTACTGTGCTCTACCTCTGGAAAATGTACGAACTTCCCTTCTCTGAGAGATTTGCACATTACAGAACTTTCAATAGTGCAAGTTTTACTTTATCAACGCACACATGACTGGGGAAGGTACACTAGGAAACAGGCTTTTCAGATGGCAGCTATTTCCCTTGATTTTTAAGGAGTCAAGAGCTTTTAGGAAAACTCAGGGAAGAAATATTTTTAAAGGTTGAACATAGTGAGCCCTTTTATTTATTTTAATAGCAAAACTGAGAATCCTGATAGGGAACAATTAAAGAGAGAACAGAGAGAAGAGGATAATGAACGGAAGGAAAGAAAGCGAGAAGAGCACGTTTACTCCTTAAGGAAAGATAAAACAAGAACTGGCTTACTCTGGAACTCAAAGGAGGGGCCTCGTCAGGACTCTGGTCTTCCATGTCAAGGACATGCAGCCCCCTGAACGTGGTAGACAGGACGTTCTACAGGGTTTTCTCCTCAAAAGGAAGGCTTGGAAGGCAAAATAACCACGGAGTTCTAAGAATCTTCAGAAACAAGAGCCTGAATTTCATTTCTCCATAAAATAGTTTGGAAGAAAAGCCAAAACATCCTAAGGTCTTTTTTTTTTAATGAGGATTTTTCTGTGATGGTCATTTTCTTTGTCTATTATTTTGGTCTTTAAACATAATCATTGCTTTTGGTAAGTTAGGGAACTTTGCCAAGAGTAACTAAATCTGGAATAGTTGGAATTAGTTTGACTTTCATATGGAGAAAGTGTTGATATTTTATCTAAATCAATGATAAGTTAGATTTGTCCTCAAAATTATCACAGACATTTCCAGCTTCCTAGGAGTCTGATTTGTAGTCTGATTTCTTATGGTGGCTTATTTTTATGAGTTTTTCAAAGGCAAAAATATGAATTGCATGGTTCTGAGCTTTTTAAAGTGGAAACTTTCAAAACTTTCAAAAATGTTGTAAAATCTGGACACACCTATTCAAAGTATGAAAAAAAAGATACGGCAAATAAATATCTTTAGTTCGTGCATAGTTTATCTAGATAACCATGAAAGAAAAGAGAACTTTTAGAAGCAAGAATCTTCCCTCACTCTGGTACTGTCCATAATGATTGCATAATGGAAAGTCATTCCTACCATTTTCAGACATTTTGGCACCAGCTTATGGAATTTAGATCTTTTGAACACTTGGAACTGGGTCCTTGCAGAATTTATCCATAAAAAAGTCTCTGTTTGGGAAGTAGTAGAAACGTCATGAGTAAATACAATCTTATCACCACTAGAACAGGAAGTCCGTTTCTCCATCACTCTCAGTGCCGGTCATATCATCTGTCCTTTTCCTTTCCCCGCCGAGGCTCTGCTTCCATCGGAAGCAGCTCTTCGGGGAGAGCAGGCGAGAAAAGGAATGCTGCGTTTTCAGGAGGAGTTTGTGCATACGAGGGGCTTCAGAAAGTCCGTCAGTCCATGGACTGAAGAGATAATGATTCTTTTTGCCACAAGCATTTTGAAGCCCCTTTGGATTTCCTCCAATATTGAAAAATGGCAGTATTTTATGAATGAGCATTTTTTGTTATTAAATCTAGCCTATATAAACAATGATAGACAAATAAGGCATTCTTCACACAGGTTTTAGGGCTATATGATTTCATGACCCTTGAAACATGCTTCAGTTTCTTACCATTGTGAGTGGAATGTGTTTTTGCTGTACCATACAACGATCACCTGCAATCGTCTCCCTGTGAACAGTTTGAATGCAATGATGGTGAAAAGTGACGTGTGGGTGGCATGAGGACACACTTTGCAGGACTGCTTGGTCTTAGCTTAGCTGTAGTCCAAAGAAATTACTGCCTTGGGACGAAGTCGGGATACAGGATGGCTTGGTTTTCAAAGGAAAAAATGCCCCACTCGGTGATTATTGATGTCAGATGTGTGCCCCAGGTCTCTGGTGAAATGTCTCTGTGTGTAAATGTGATGGTGTGGTTACTTGCACTTCAAATTTAACTCCTCAGTGTTACTGATCCATTACATGCCGCAAAAGACACTATTATTTTCTTAAAGCAGTCACATGCATTGAAGCGAGGATTACCAACTGGTATATAGGGAGTTTTTGCACCTCAAAAACAGAACCACATATCATGCTTCCACATCTCCCTTCCTGAAGGAAAGTGCATGAAATGCCAGGCTGTGGCTTCCAGGTATTAAGAAGCCAATTTAAAACTCTGGCAGGTTCAGATCAAACTTCTGAACGTTAAGTTCCATATTAGGGTGGTCTTGTGCTTCTTTGGGGACCGCTGCTTCCTCCACGGTCTTCGGCTTTTCCTCTGTTCGGCCTTCTTCTACTTCTGACTCAGCCACCTTTCGCCCATCTTCCAGTGTTTCTGGTGCTGTTTGGGGGACTTCCAAAGCACTTATGTCTACAACCGAAGCTTCCCCAAAAGCCCGTTCCTTTCTCAGCTCAGCCTCTGCCCCCTCCAAGGCCCCTGGACCTCTCTCCCCCTCTGGTGAAACGTTCATGTCTTTGTTGCGTTCTCGGACTGGGGACGAGTCTTGGCTGGCCTTGTGGCTCTCCTGGATGTTGCTGTGACTGCCGGCACTTCCCAGCCGGGAAGAGGCCACCACCGCCTTCACTGCTGCCTGAGAGGAAAGAAGAAAGGGTCAATAGGAGTTCAAGCTCAACTTTGCTTTCAGGAAGCTTGCTTTATAGGTCAGTAGTCAATCTCTCAAAGTGTACAGTTTACACATTATAAATTATACACTTTGAGAGATTGGAAGGCAAATGAGAGGAACCTTCTCATAAGACTAGAAACGGAACACTTCGAGGGTCCAGCCAGTCCCACTCCTCAGTGTATACCCTACAGGTTTAAAAACAGACACAAATAGACAGGAACACACTCCCGTTCATTGCTCTTTCATTCATCAAAACCCCAAAATGAAAGCAAGAGAAATTTCCAGAAGTGGATGTATGGATAAACCAGTTGTAGTCCATACATGCAGTGGGATGCTATGCAATGATGGAGAACAGTGAGGAGCCCATGACATGTTGGACACCTTGGACGGGGTAGAGGGCACCCTGCTCAGTGAAATAAGTCAAACGCTTAGGGACAAATATTGTATGATCCCATTTTAATAAGAAGACAAGACTCAGCATACAGATAGAGACAGAGAGAGGCCAATGTTTTAGAGACAGACAGGGGGAGGAGAGACTATACTCCAGATAACCCAGTTATTTTCATTTATTTAGTTGGTGATGGGACAAGTGACACCACATGTGGATGTAGTAAGTGGAGCACAATCCAAGTAGAAGTGAGAGTTGGAGCACATAGGGGTGGATATAGGTGTGTTGGTATATAAGTCAGTACAGGTGTGTGAACCATTGAAACAACTACAGGTATGTGTAAGCAACGCGTGGTCACAGGCATCGTGTGAGATACGTTCAGAAGTATTTCCACTGGGGTTTCAGGTCACACGTGCCCAGGTTCATGGAAGAGAAGGTGTTGTCAAGGTGTATTTGTGAGCCACGAAGGGCTCAGGTTCTCTCAGCAACCTGCTTGTCTTAGTCTCGTTAGGGGGTCTTCCAAAACAGAGCAAGCCAGGGGCTTCGAAGAAGGTCTGCTGGACCAGTGAAAGTCAAGGCAAAGAGGTCAGTTCAGAAGCTTATCGCACTGATTTGAGGGACTACAAAGAGATAATCTTCATATTTTCTCAAATAACAGAGGATTATTTATGGAGACATGTTAAGAAAATAAAAAACTGCATAGGTGAGAAAAAGGTAAGAAAATTTACAAAGAGGATTTTTTCCCATCATGCTAATGAACCTGCTCATTTTTTTAAGGGTAACTATCCATTCTAATGCCCTGGTCTTACCCCTTTAGACTTCTTTTGCTCCCCAAACTGTAAGAAATGTGAAAAGGAGCAGGACTTGAATCCTTCAAGGATGCCACAACTGTCGTTCTGATGTATAACGCCAAGAACACTGCACTGTCCGGGAAAGGTTAAAAAGATGGAAGACGTGTCCTCAGAAATGTCGAGACCTAGTGGCTTTGGTGGACGCAATGAATGGGCTGCATTGAACGCGGGCATCGGGGGATCCCGGACACTTCCAGGTCGGATGCCAGGGACACTGCGACACTGACCCCTAGATCTTCGGGGCACACAGCATGCTTCAGTGAGATAGCCTGTGGGAACTCCACTGGGTGACCTGGACTCTACATCAGACGCCCTTTTAACCTGAGGACTTCGGTCAGAGGATACATGGTGTCTGAGGAAGCAGAGGGCACCTGTACAGAGTGGAGAACCGTGGGCAGGTGGACAGACAAGGGCTTGGCTGGAAGCAGAAGACACCTGTACAAGAGTGGAGAACCGTGGGCGGGCGGACAGACAAGGGCTTGGCTGGAAGCAGAAGACACCTGTACAGAGTGGAGATTCGTGGGCGGGCGGACAGACAAGGGCTTGGACACATCGACACCTAGACGCATCGTTCCAGCAATCCTGTGACGCACACTCTGCTTTATTTTGTGCTGTTCACAATGCGGTGTGTCTCAGAGGTGCTGTGTCACTAGGAGCACCTTCTTGAAGTTTTGTTACTTGGTTTGCGGGTTGTTTTTGTTTTGTAAATGAAACCCAGGATTGATGAGCCTATCAGGACAGCAAATAGAACAAGGGTTATGGGGTGAGGTGGGGAGTGGGGTGATAAATCAATGGGAGACTATGTCAAGTGTGTCAGTGAGGTCAGCAAGGAAAAGTATGTGTGGACACTATGAAGCAATCGTATAATTCTGCTTGGCGTGGTTAAACAGTGGAATGATATGACCTATATATTTACACACAGTAATAACAAATCAAAAGAAATAACATGTATATAGATCCAGAAATGGATTTGAACTTGCACTAAATCCTAGCTTCAGCTTAGGATTCTTATCTCCTGGCCCAGCTCAATACCTGCTCTCAGGGAGGGCACACAGAACATATGGGTGCTATAGCAAACTGTGGCAACGAAATGAGGTGGTGCCCGGCTGTCAGATAAACATGTGTCTGAGGTCTTAAAGGCTTGTCTCCAAACAAGCAGCCAAATAAGAGAGATGTCAACTAAGTCCGCATGGAAGACTATCATGGGTCACCAAATACTTTTAATCCATTTAATCAGAAGTCCAAGGAGGGAGCAGCATCGGAAGCTAAATTGTCAGAGCCCGGCGCGCAGAAGGCGCTGACTGGCAGTGGGAGCCCAGGCTTCATTTGTGGAACAACATAGGAAATACGCCTCCACTGAGCCCTCCCTCGCTACCATGGGGACTGGAGGGAAGTGGCTACTAAACAGAGGGGTTTGAAGAGATAAGTAAAGAGGAGATTTGACTTGAGCAGTTAATAGATCCCCCCCCAAAATGCAGGCTAGACCTGATCTGGTTTCTAAAATGTTCTGCAACTTTGGTTTGTATTGTTTGGGTTTTTATTTGGTTTTATTTTATTGTTTTTATTTGTACATATTAGAGTGCATATCAGAGGTATTATGTAATCAGAGGTGACTCTGTTGAAGTTGTGTTATATGTTTTTTTCATTTTTTGGTATAGGAGACCAGAGTTGAGGAACCTATAGCGACAGCAAGTAGCATAAGGGTTTTGGGAGGAGAGGAGTATGGTGGTAGTGGTGGCGGTCGGTAGAAGGGAGACAATCTCAAGGAGTCCATGTAGGAAAAGAACATTTAGAAACTGATTATGGGAGCAACTGTGTAATTTTGCTGGATGTGATTGAGCTACGGGATGATCTATGTGTCAACTCCCAATTAATAGTGCATTTTAAAAAAGGAATGTTTAGACCTAGCTGTAAGATGTGTTGAGAAACAAAGAGTATCCTTTTTTGATATTGATATCTAATAAATATTTCCATGATGTTGTAACAATAGTTTTACCCTATCATCTTAGATTCATTGATGACACAAATGCAGGTACTCCACAGGTATTTCCAAGCACTTTTCAAATTTGGTTTTCTGAATTGGAAACTTTAGGGCTATAGTTTCTTCAGACAGCATCATCAATTAACATAACATAGTTAACAAAAATTGTGACCTGCTTCCAGTGGAGTATTGTCTGGCATATAAAAAGCTTGTGAGTAGCCATCTAAGCCACAATGACAGAGCTCTACTCATAAGAAGCAAGATGCTAGGACGGTACCCAAAAACACAGAGAAGAAGCAAGTCTACTCAAGGACAACCTCATCTCTCCTGTGACCAGAAGAACTAGATGGTGCCCAGCTTCTACCACTGATTGTTCTAACTAGGGTCATCATAGAATGAGACAAAAATGTGGAGCAGAATTTAAATTTTTAATAAAAGAATAGTCTGATAAACTGAAAATCATTTTTAATACCAAATTTATATATTTAGTCTTTCTAATATTGAAGGCCTGGGCCAATGTGTTTTCCTATAGATTACTAATATTCAAAAGTTTGAGCCTATTAATGAAGAGTATAAATTTCATAGAACAATAGTTCCACCAAAGGTACAAGGTATTCCGGGCTTGTAAGAATCCTACAGTCAAATTCATTTGGGTTAATTCAAGATTATTTAATTCAGACTATTTCAAATTAATTTGAACATAAAACTGTTGAATATAGGAACTCTGTTATTGACCCCTCAGACATTCACAGAGGTCTTCTGCTTGTACAGCCCATCTTACACACTATTATAGGATAGACAAGTGCCTGGTTACAAGCACGCCTCAACATTAGTATGAGATACACAAAGATTTATATTTCCTATGTATTCTGTAAACATACTTCTATTTTGGTAATTTTCTATATCACTGAAATCACTTTAATTTTTATCAAGCAAGCTAATGATAAACATTAGTTACTAAATCAAGTGCACTTTAATCATGACTGCCAACCACCCCCTTCTCCGAGGTTTTTATAGACGTGTGTAAGTGTACAATATTTGGAGGAACAGACAGGCGTTTTAAAAAGCATTTCCTTTAAAACAAAACAAAAACCCTACGCCATCTTACCTTAAGCTTGCGCCGGGCATTGAATTCCTGGAGCTTCTTCTGGGCGGTGTCCATGTGCACAAAATTGGCTGCTTTTCCTGTGACCCACGGGTGCTGGAGAGCTTGAAAAGTAGTCAGCCGTTTCTTAGGATCCAAAACAATTAATTTTCTGACCTGAAAAGGCAAAGAATCGCAGACTTTCAGGGAGATTTTTATGGTGATCTGGGTTCACTTCTCATTTATGTGCTTCTAGATTTTGTTCCCGTGCCCTGCCAGTACAACAGAAGGCACATTTAACAAACCAACACCACACACACACACACACACACACACACACACACACACCACCTTTCAAATCCCAAACCAAACTCGCTGTCACCAAGACAGTGCTAACTCATAGGGACCCCGGTGGGTTTCCAAGACTGGTAGAAAGCCCAGTGTTTTTCTGCGGAGCCGCTGGTGGTATTGAACTGCTGACCAGCCGGATACCAGCCCAACGCGCAACCACCACACCACTAGGGCTTTAAGCACGCTAAAGTCACTGCAAGAGGAAATAGCTTCTGTAAGTGCAGCTTAGGAGTCCGGGAAGACAGTGCGGGCAGCCCTGAGACTGCAACTGTGCAGACTGATTGGTATAGGGGCTACTAACCACAGGGCCAGCCATCCGAACCCCCGGGCTGCTCCCTGGTGGAAGGACACGGCGAGGCTTTCTAACTTTTGTAAAAAGTTACAGTCTTGGAAACCCACACGGATGGTTCTACCTCATCCAATATGGTCAACCCACTTGACAGTAGTGAGAAGTCAAGAAACCAGTCCTGCGTGTCTGCGGACTGCCAGTTATTTGAAGGCAGACGCAGTCTCTGAAGACCTGTTGGTAGTGTCTCAAAATCACCTAGAATTCAGAACTGAAAATCCATCTCAGTGCCGAGTGAGGCCCTCATGCACCAATCCTTCTGTGGGATTAAGTGGCAAAAGAGCTGTGTGGCTGGGATCCCGCTTTCCTGAATTCTACCCTTTGATTCTTGACTTGGTAGAATACAGGGTTATTTGCAGCCAGCACCTGTTGAGGTGTGGCTGTGCCGCTGAACGACTTCTGTGATAAGGACAGACATGGCTTGAGGGACTCGGGTGCTTTTTTGACACGATTTCCATTTTAATTCCTCTGTAAATGAGTCTTTTTTGGGGGAGGGGTACATAATTTTAAACACACCTCATGTAATCCTTTCAATAGCTTATCGTTGTGCATTAGCTTCCATGCACAAATGAGTGGTGGAAAGAAGCTCAGAAAGATCGAACGGTTTGTCCAGAGTCAGACAATAGATAATTGGCGAAGGCTGAGTCTGCTTTACCTGGAAGCTGCCACCTAGTGCTGCCCTCCACGGAACTTACCTCTACCAACTCAGGGCATGTTCGAAAAGAGGGGCTTTTGTCTTTAAGGTCTGAAGTCTCTGCTGATTCTAGCAACCTAAAATAGAACTGAGCACAGGCTCCCAAAATTTGGTAGCAAAGCAAATGAGGAATAAATGTTATCTGATTCTCATTTCACTTTCTTCTGCTAAAAAATTCAAAAGAATGCATGTTTGGGAAGAGACACTGGGTTTGCTTGGACTTTAATCTGAGAGAAGGTGGAGAAAGGTAAGGATGGCTGTAAGAAAGAATATTTGACACTGAATAATAATCTAATAACAGTCATAACTACTATCATCTATTGAACGTGTGTACTAGTAATTTTATGTAAGTAGTACTGGTACCAATTAAATTTTAAGATTTGATGCATTGTGCTATTTAAAAACTTGTGGAAGGTCAAAAAGATACAGTGACATTATTTATTGGTCATGGCCAATTTGAATCAGGAATCATGTGGTATACTATGTGGAAATGACACAATCAAGAGGAACAGCTTTGCATTCACAGTGAAAAAGGATGTTTCAACATGTATTTTGAAGTACAATGTTGCATGTGGACAGGATCATATCTATATGCTATCATCAGGGAAATCCAACCAATACAATCATTGTTCAAATTCATGGACCAACAAAAGCTAATGGTGAAGAAACGAGAGAATTCTATCAACATCTTCAGTTTAAAACTGATCAAACATGCAATCAAGATGCACTGACTGAGTGTGATGGTAGGGTGGGAGGAAGGGAAAAGGAAACAGGAAAGATCTGGGAGGCAAAGCTAGGGATAGAGGTATAAACATAGGCGCGCACTTATGGAAATATATTAATTCATAAAAATAGAGGTGTTGGCCTATGTACATATATTTATATGGCAACACATTTAGAAAGTGGATGAACTTTGGTCTCTGCTCAAGCCCTCCCTCAGGACAAGAACACTTTGTTCTAATAACCTGGCATTCTGTGATGCTCACCCTCCTAACACAATCATGGATGACAAAATGAGTACACAAGCAAATGTGGTGAAGAAAGCTGATGGTGCCTGGCTATCAAAAGATATAGTGTCTTGGATCTTAAAGGCTTGAAGTTAAACAAGTGGCCTCTAGCAGAAAAGCAACAAGTCCACATGGACGAAGCACACCAGCCTATGCAATCATGAGATGTTGACGGAATCAGGTAACAGGCACCAGAAGACAAGCCAAAAAAACCCAGTAACAACAAGAACCATATTGTTGAGGACAAGGGGAGTCGAAGCAGAGACTCCTAACCCATATGTAGACAATAGGACATCTCCTCACAGAAGAGTCACAAGGAAGGGATGAGTCAACTAGGGTGCAGTGTAGCACCAATGAAACACACAATATTCCTCTGTTTCTTTGAGGCCTCCTCATCCCCCACTATCCTGACCCTAGTCCTGTTTTTCAGCTCTGGTTAGACTGGAGCACATACACTAGTACAGGTAATAGCTCAGGACACATGGAACGCAGGTCAGAGAAATCCCCCAGGAACAGAAACGGAAGAATCAAGACCAGGAGGGTAGGAGAAAGGTGGATGGAGGAGGGGAGGAAGGGGGAACCAATAGCAATAATCGACACCTAACATCCAACATGGGTGAAGAGAGACAGTGGTCAGTGTTATAAATAAAAATAATAATCATTTATAATTTATCAAGGGTTCACGAGGATGGAAGGGGCGGAGGGAGGGAAAAAAAGAGGAGCTGATACCAAGGGGTCACATAGTAAATGTTGAGAAAATAATGATGGCAACATATGTACAAATATGCTTAATACAATCAATGTATGGAATGTTATAAGAGCTGAAAATCCCCAATAAAAATGATTTTAAAAATAAAAAACAAAGCAAACAAAGAGATGCATTGGTAAAACAGATAAACCACCTCCCACAGCTTCTCTGCTTTCTGAATGAAAAGTAGGTCAATGTTAGCTTAAGTAAAAAGAAATTTAATAATAATAGTAATTAAAAGTAAAATATTAGCATCAAAGAATATGCTTAAATGTCAGTGAAATATGATTAAACCTGTGTTGATATTAGGATATATTCATTAGTTTCAGTTTTATTTTAGGAAAAAATATTATTTCCTTTGAGGTATACATGAATCTAGGCAACAGCAAGCCATGCTAAAAAAGAATTCACTATAAATTATGTATGGATTTCCCCAACACTGCCTTCTTCATATGCAAGACTCTTTATTAACCAGGTAGAAAAACTCATTTAACAATGTCATAATAATTTGTTAAATGTAACAAGTTAGTACTGAGTTAAACATATCTATTTTCATTATCAATTTTTAAAAGGATTAACATATCATTGTATTTAAAATTAAAAAGAAATAATATTAAGGCAAAAAGTAAAAATTTTAAATTGCATTACCCATTAAGTAGTTCAAAAGGAGCGTGAAATATTTCATTTAATTTGGCTTCCTTTTGTCATACTTACCAAGTCCTTGGCATTTAGAGATACTTCATCCCACCAGGGGGAGATAAAGTAATATTCACAATTCAGAATTCTCCTGAACATGAACTGATCGCCTCTTTCATCATAAAATGGTTCAAATCCACAAAGTCTAGAGGGATAAAAGACAGGGAAGGAAAGATTTTTAAAGGCCTATGGATATTCCCTCAAATTTTGGCACACAGAAAATATGCAATTGCCTCGTCACATTCATTCAGTTTTTAATTATGTAAACCCACAATCATGCCTCCAGGAAGTAAGAACAGATATGAAACCAACTAAAGATTTTTATAAAAAGTTGTAGTAAGAAGAATCATAAAACAAAACAATAATGATAAGAATAGCTAACAGTATAATAGGCACTGTGTTGAGTGCTTTACAATTTCCCCCCGATGGTAATTAAAGAAGATAGAGAGAGGCAGAGTGAGAAAAAGAGAGAGACTCAACTTATTACAAATAATAGAAGAGTTGAGAGTAAAGAGAACTAAAGAGTCAATAGAAAAGCCTTTTCATTCATTCTTATTCAGTGCTGCTTACTGAATTCCTCCATAGAAATGGGAAAACATTACAGTCATATTTCTATCACATTCTGATTTTTATTTCAGTGTGAATAAACATACAAAAATTACTACCAAGGAATGGCTTCCAAGAGAGTAAGCGAGAGTTGAGCAGCCAGAACCACTTGCCCCTTGAGTAGGGCCCTCGCTGGTCGTCCTAACAGACATTCCACCATCATCGTCCACGTTCATCGTCTTCGACTACCAAACCAAATGAAGCCCAGAAAAGACAAGAAAACAAAACCAAACTCACTGCCTGAGAGTTGATTACAACTCAACAGGACCACTTCCTTTGGGTTTCCAAAGCTGTCCATCTTTACAGGAGCAGGGAAGCCTAGTCTCTCCCCTCAGACTGATTGGTGGGTTCGAACTGCTGACCTTTCAGTTCACAGCCGATGCCTTCACCACCACACTACCAGGGCTCCCCGTCTACTACAGCCCAAGATCAGAGTGAAGGGGAAACAAAGGAGCAAAGAGAGAACCATCCTGAGTGAGAATCCTCACCCACTTAGGGCCCTCGGGTTGATTTCGACTCAAGAGAGAGGGCATATGAGTTACTGGTCGGGGACCTCCATGGCTGGGTGGTTTGCAGGTCGCTAAACCCAATTAAACACTGCCAATCAAGTCGATTTTGACTCAGGGTAACCCTGGAGGACAGAATAGAACTGCTCCTGTGGGATTCTGAGACTGTAAATCTTTCTGGGGGGAGAAAACTTCAGAAATATGAAATATCTGCAATTGCGAGAGATCAAAAGGAAATTAACTGTAAAAGCAAAGGAAAACAAACAGGTAAAACAACAACAACAACCCAGTTTTGAAAGAAAAAAAACACTCTAAAAGACATCATCATCCGAATTCTTCCCTTAGGCCAGCCAGGTTGGTGCAGAGCAAGAAAAATTTAAGTTCATCCCAAGATGCTGGGCTTCTAGGAAGAAGCCATTTCTCATGACTTGTCCAGAGAACGTTCCACTAGGGGCGCCCTTGTCTCTTCCAAATATTTTGGAGCCACCCAGCAAAGGCAAGACTGGGTGCTGATGCTTGAGCCAAAGGGTCTTCCTTTTGCCTACTGTATTATTTGTGAAGAGACTTCTGCTCCCATCTACCTGGGGAGGTGTAGCATAAGAAGTGGCGAGTGCACCTCCACGCTTGACCAGAAGAGGTGTAGCCTGGCCTGACATTCTCTGCTTTCCCCAGACTAAAAATTCTGGCCTTTGGTTAGGTGATCATGAAAAAAATTAGCCAACTTTCCAAACTTGGTTTACACAATCTTTCCCATTGTTCTCCTTCAAAAAAAGAAATCTAGAGATTCTGACAGGTTGGAAGACAGTGCCTTCTCTTTCCTCTCAATCATGTCAGCAACTTTGTGCTTTGGTGACAAGGTGAAAAGTTTATACCATGACAGCCTGAGGCCCCAAATGGAAGAAATGAAACACAGAGTGTCAAGCCCACACCCACACGCTGAAATACACTTCAGCACCGTAATGCTTTCATGCTGACAGTGATGGTTGAGAAAGAGAGTGGGATGATACAGGCGTGAAGGGCACTTTGACAATGCAGACACGCTCCAAGCCTTTGGGTAGCGCTGCGCTGCAGAGAGCTGAATGGCAGAATTTGAACCGCTGACCCGTCTAGATTCTCATCTGCACATGGCAATGGGTAGAAGGCACAGAATGGGGAAAAAAGAGCATTTCCCCCCGGATTTAAAAGTAGCTTCATGTATAAGCAGAAGGAATTCTGTGCTGTGGCTTTGGGATTCATTTAAGTGAATCAAGTACCTGGTGTGGCAAACAGAACGATCTAACGGGATGGTCCTGCAGTTTTGGGCTTGAGGTCAGAGGATTTTAGGAAAAAAGTAAAAGGGGCCAGAATTACTGGTCGAAGCAACAGAATGACTCTCATTTTCAGCCTAGTGGAATCTCAAGAAAGCAGAGCCCTGACAAGCTCGATTGCTTTTATGAAGGAGAACGTGAAATGGTAACATGCAGCAGCATACCGAACAACAAGAAGGCAGAGTGAACAGAATGGAATGGACTTTTGTCCATGGCCTCATTGTAGAATACGCCATACACAATAGAACTTATCTACAGACACTGCATGTTAATCAGGCCCTTCAACATTTAGAGGAATAGAGAAAGTACTTGATGGGGGTCCATAAAGAAGTGTCATGGTAACGTTTACTTTCCCAGGCAGCATCAATGAGAAACAGACCCTCTATCCTAATTCACTTTCCTGTTAGTTCTGTGTTCTGCTCCATTTGGTTCCCATTCGCGGTGAGGAAATTGGTTCCTTTCATGGATGGAAGTCACAATTTTAGGTCGCCAGTAGTGACTGGGGACACATGAAAGCTAACCTGGTACAATGATGGGATAGGTAAGTCCACATGACATAATCTGCTTGGGGACCAGAAGAACTAGATATTTTCCAGTTGTCTTAATCAGAACCACAAGAGATGGAATGATAGCATGGGATAAATATGTGAAATATCACCTCAAACTCCTAAAACAAACAAACAAAAGTTGTAAAAACGGACTCATAGATCTGGTTGAGACCGAGGACCCTGAGGCTTGTCCTCGCTGGTGTTACCACTTTGAACTGGTCCTCACCCTCGTGCACCTTGCAGCTAAATAACACATTGGCTTGAAAAAGATTGACGATCCCCCATAAGTATTGTGTGCTTTCAGAGAACTACCTATGAGACTAAAAGGTCAACAATTACATAAACAAAGGACCAGACCATAAGGGGCAGAAAAGTGAGACTAATGGACATAAAAACAAGCAGAATGGAAACAATGAGGATGCTCACACATTGTGAAGAAGGATCAACTGTGCAGAAATCAAATGAGAACCTAACCTTCTGTGCAAACCCTCATTGAAAACGCAACAACACATTATGAGGGAGCTGCAGAAAGTTGGTGCAAAAATCCCATTATCTACCAACTCGATTTTTCCATGAACCTTTTGAAGCCCCAAGGGGAAAGCAACTTTACAGTTTAAAAAACAAAACCAAAATATTATCTTCAGGGCTTGGATCAACTGTTTAGAAAATTACCACAATGTTTCTTTCATTTTCCCTTGGCAGTAACCATATCATAATTTCATGTCTTCCATACTTCAGAGTGAGGTCATTTATCTCCTTCCTCAATCTCTTTTACTCTCACTGCTTCAGCCCTTCTCGGCACATTTCAACAGGGGACTGTAATTGGGTTCAGTTACTTTAGGAGGCAAACCTAAACTCTTATTTGTGTGATCTTGTTTTTCACCTAATGCCATTAAGTATGAAATGTTACCTACATAATTTTTACATTCTTTCCCCAATGTAAAAGTGATCTCATGTATAACAAGAAGCAATTCTATCAGGTAGTCTTACTCACCCTCTACCATCAAAATAGGAAATTCTAACTCATAGCCACTCTATAGAGGATTTCTGAGACTGTATATTTTTATGGGAGCCTTAGGGATTCGTTTGAATGAATTGTAATACTCCATGTGCCAAACAGAATGGATACTCTAACTGCTTGAATTTGCACAGGGGAATATATATATATATATTTTTCTCTGTCTCTTCAAATTCTACTCAAGTTTTTGTAAAATTTGGAAACACAGGAAATCACATAGTGGAACTATTCTGAGATAAGGAGAACTTAGATTGCTCACTTGCTTGGAGGAGCTAGTCTACTGATTCTATTTCTAGTGTGGCATGGTGGGTTTAAGGTTCTGCTGCTAACCACAAGGTCTCTAGTTCAAACCCACCAACTTCTCTGGGGGAGAAAGATGAGGCTGCTCTAGTAGGGTTTATTCCCTCCTACAGGATCACAAGGAGTCAGAGTTCACTAGACAGCGACGGGGTAGTAAAAGGCCACATAAACTGAAAAACAAACTCACTGACATTGAGTTAATTCGGATTCATCGTGACCCGATTTTGCAGGGTAGAAATGTCCTGTGGGTTTCTGACACTGTAACTCTTTACAGGTGTAGAAAGCTTCATCTTTCTTCCAAGGAAGGGCTGGTGGTTTTGAACTGTGGACCCTGTGGTTAGTAGCCCAAAGTGTAATCCCCTACGCCACCATGGCACCTTAGTGGGTCATATATATTACCTACACTCCCCCAAATCAAACTCTTGGCCATCGAGTCGATTCCAACACATCGTGATCCTATGTAGGATCTGAGGTTGTCAATCTTCAGAGAAACAGAGAGCCTCGTCTTTCTCCTGTAAGCTGCTGGCAAGTTTAAAACACAAAGTTTGCCGTTAACAGTTTGACTCCACGAGGGCGCCTACACTAGACATTACAAATCCCAAGATCATTGCATTTTATTACAGTTCTCTTTCTCACTCCTTCCCAGGCCATCTCTTTCTACAGCTGAATATTATGGCTTCAACAATGATTCTGCGGTGGCTTCCGTTAGCTGAATTTTAAAGCAGAGTTCTTTCTAATTTGCTTCTTCACTTGCCCAGCTATTGTCCTTTGCTGTATCACTGTATGATCCGGGGTCCTTGTTCAGGGTCCTGACTCTGATCACTGGGCCATCCACTCGTCGATTAAAATCATGGAGCTAAATGGCACCTCAGTCTACTCGGTTTGGATTCAACTCTTGGACTCGATGCTCTTTTGCTCTGCAGTTGCTCTCAGTCATCTTCCTTTCCAGCAGTTCTTCCGTCATTTTTGCTCATTTCCCTCCTTATCCTCTGTAACTCTATCATATCTTTAGTGAATTTCCTCCAATTATTATTAGATGGGAATTCAAGAATGGAATTGAGCTATTAATGAATGACAGATTGAGACCAGTTTCTCCAAGTGAAATGGGTGTTGAGTATTCAACCAAAGAAAGACTCTGGAAAACCTACCAGAAGTAGGAAACAAAATCACAGAAAAACACATTTAAAATATTTCTAACTAGGAATGTATGGGTTTGGGACTGTTTAAGAAAATAAATATTTATTTTTCCTTTAAGAGGACTAACCTTTAATTACTTTAGGTAAGACGCAAAAAGAGCGAAATAAGAGTAAGACTAACAGGTGATGTTGAGTTACACCAACATCAATATCTTCAAACATAGAAGGATGAAATGCAAAACCACTGTGAACAGAAGTTCTGATACCAAGAAAATGAGGGATTTGAAAGCAGTGCTATTTTTAGAAAATTCTAAACAATTAGATAAGGCAGACTGTCAGAAAGCTATCGTGCTTTTTATAAAGCACGATAGGATTGCTATGGAGTTGCTATGAGTCAGAACTGACCAAATGGTTTTATCGATAACTAGAAAGTGTTTCCTTGAACAAAAACCATTTGCAATAAAACTTCACTTACAAGATGTAGGTGATTATTCCTACAGACCACATGTCCACCTCGGGTCCATAGGCACAGCCTCTGAGAATTTCGGGAGCTGCAGAAAGAGTGAACATTGTGTTACGCTAGAGATTAACTCAATATTCATATTTGAATAACAATGGGAAAGGAAGTGACAAGTTAAAATATCAGAATCATTTTGTAACTATTTTTGCCAATGCCTAACCCACAGCCCCACCAGGACTCCGGGGTGGGGGAGGTTCCACTATCAGTGGGAAAATAGTTGGGCTCTATAGCTCAGAGCCGCCTTGTCTCTTTTGAACAGTAATTGCCAGGGGCTGCTGAGTACATTTTTTCCTTCAGAGGGGCAGTAGGTTCAATAAGTTTGGGAACCTGTTTATGCTGGTTTTCGCTTCTAAAACATGAGCTGCAATAGCTCATTTCCAAGTGTACTTGGAGCCTTAATCTCCTGGTGACGACCACCACCCACACTACCCCCACCATTGACAGACAGTCCTGGGGTGGATTCTGGCTCAGAGTGACCTCATGTGTATCACAGTAGAACTCCACTCTAAAGGGTTTCTCATGGCTAATTTTAGGTAAGTGGATCCCAGAGTTATTTTCTAAGGTGCCTTTTGGTTAGCAGACAGGTGCAGTAACTTTTTTGCATAAAAAAAGAGTCAATAAATGCTCTACATCAGTGGCTCTCAATCTTCCTAATGCCACGATCCTTTAATACAGTTCCTCATGTTGTGGTGACTCCCAACCACAAAATTATTTTCATTGCTACTTTATAACTGTAAATTTGCCACTGTTATGAATCAGGCGACCCCCGTGAAACAGTCGTTTGACCACCAAAGGGGTAGCGACCCACAGGCTGAGAACCGCTGCTCTGCATGCATTCCCCCTCCCCTGCTGTAGCTGCTATTGTGCCTGCGGTCCTGTACAGGCCTGCTCCGTGGGCTCTAGGGAAATGAACTTATTACGGTGTGCTGTCCGGAGACTTGTGCTGGCAAGTCAGGGCATTTCCACAGCTCCCATCCCAAGAGACCCAAATGAAGTGAATTCCACACCACTCAATTCTTTTTGGATCCAGTTTTGAGGAATCTGAGTTTCTTACTAGACATGACAATTTTTTACTGTTTCACAACAACACTTGGACACTTGATACCCAAGAAGCAAATTATGTCCTCGCAATGCATTGTGAGCAAACTCATGGTGTCAAAAACACAACTTCCCACAATCAGATTAAATAAGATAAAAAATAAATAGAGAATGCTGTTCTTTTTTCCCTTCAAAATGAATGACTCTTAAAATGATTTTTAAAGGACTTATTTACTAATTTTAATATAACATTTGGGTGAAACAGTATAAAAACTTCAATGCAGTGGTATCAACTATTAGATGCTTGTATAAATAGCTTTTATTTATGTTGATGGCCAGCTAATATACCTGTATTTCTTGGTGGAAAACCAGAACACATTCATCATCTTTCCTAACCTGTCCTAAGATGTCCCAACATCTTTCTAGAATACATTTCAGCCTCTGGCACTCCAGTGTTTCAAAGACTCCTAGGTATCAGATGCCCTTGTAGGCGATTCTACGTATTTGTGATCTCCTTAGAGTGAGATATTTGATTAAATCCAATTTAGTTCAAGAACAGACATTAACCTGTCCACCTTTTAATACTGTAAGTAGTCCCCCAAAGTCCTTCCTGTCATTTCTCATTATCAAAAGCAATAAAATAAGAGGATAACATAATTTTGAAGTGTAAAACAGTATTGAAAAATTATTTGAAAAGACAGTATTTCTTGCTATTCAATAATCATTTATTCTCTTTCTTGGGCGTCTTCTATGTAGACCCACGTCTTCGCCCATACCCTAAAATTACCTTAAAATTCATGTTATTGCTTAATAGATGTGAAATTTGATGACACTGACACTTCAATTATCAATACAGAATCACGGTGGCAGGTAGCATTGGAATTACCGAGATGCCAGGCGTAACTTTTAAAACCAATATAATTTTAACTGGCTATAAATATTTTATTAATATTCAATCTCTGAATATTAATATAATTTCAGTGAAAACATTTATTCAATAATGCAGCACCTAGAACACAGACTGTTGATTTGTTGTTGGTGGTGGTGGCAAGATGGTGACATCATCAAAACATCAACAGATTGGGATAAATTTCCTTTTATCAAGTGCAATCACTGCAACTAATTCTGGAAATGATTACACACAAGAAAAGTGCTTCACTCTTTGCCACCCAGTTTCTCCAAACAAAAAGAAAGACAAAGGTGAATGAAATCAATGAGTTTTTTTATTCACTGTTAAACAAACGATCATGAATGTATTACACATTTGTTATACAACTAGGTCAATAGATGACAGCATGATAAATGGAGCAAAGATTGAAGTTGTCAAGGATTTCATCTTGCTAGGATTCACAATTAATGCTGATGGAAGCAGGAATAAAGAAACCAGACAGCACATTGCATTGGTTGAAAAATATAGAAAGTAGCATGAACTTAAAAAAGAAAGTAGCATGGATTGCCAGAAGAACAAACAAATATGTCTTGGAATACTTACAGCCAGAACACTCTAGAAGCAAGGCTGGCAAGACTTCATCACATGCATTTTGAGCATGTCATCAGGAGAGATGAACAAACACCCAGACCATACTCACCACCATGTAGTCAATACTGGCTCACAGTGACCTTAAAGGACAGGGTAGACCTGGCCTTGTGAGTTTCTGAGGCTACAACTTTTTAAGGATGTAGAAAGCCCCATCTTTCTCCTTTGGAGCTGCTGGTGGGTCACAAACTGGCAACCTTGTGGTTGGCAGCCCAACTCATAACCCAACTCATGTCACAGGGGTCCTCAAGAGCGAGCAATGCCTGGAGAAAGACATACTGTTTGATAAAACAGAACCCAAACCAAACTCACTACTATCAAACTGATTTCAACTCATCAGGACCCTATAGGGCAGAGTAGAGCTGCTCCTGTGAGTTTCTGAGACTGTAACTCTTCCCAGGAATAGAAAGCCTTGTCTTTCTCCCACAGAGTGGTTGGTGGTTTCTAACTGCCAGCCTTTTGGTTAGCAGCCAATGGGGTAACCACTATGTGTCAGAGCTTGATGTAAAAGAGGAAGATCCTCGATGAGATAGGTTGTCACAGTGGTTGCAACAATGGGCATGAACGTAACGATTGTGAACATGGCAGATTGTACTGTTGTACACAGGGTCATTATGAGCTGCAAACCACCCTGCTGATAACTATGAGTTCAGCTACTGAACGCTCAGCAGTGCAAAGCCACCAACTGCACCTCCAGAGAAAGACGGGGCTTTCTAGTCCCTTAGAGAGCTACAGTCTTGGAAACTTACAAGGCAGTTCTACCCTGTCCTCTGGGGCCACTATGAACCAGATCACTTGGTTAACTTGGCCCAAGTAGCCGGAGAAGAAGAATGCACTCATAACTGAACTTGCAGGTAGCAGCAGTGAATAGGTGAGCCAACTCCAACTGGGTACTTTGCTCTATGGGTAAGATGAATAGTGTCATGGATTAAATTGTGCCTTCGCTCTGCACCCCCTTCCCTGGCCCCAGTGTATGTCAATTTGACTAGCCCTTGATTACTATGTAGTATATTATGTAGTTGTCAATTTGGCCAGCTCTTGATTACCATGTATTATGCCATTTATGATCTGGTGTGATTAACCTCCATGTTATGAGGTATTGTAAATCGTGACTACTATGTATGAATGAAGAAGTCCTTTCAATAGTTAGCGTAGTAGGTTAAATATTGGGTTACTAACCTTCAGGTTATGGGTTCAAACCTACCAGCTCCCTTTTTGAAGAAAAATGAAACTATTTGTTCTTATAAAGGTTTACACTCTCAGAAATGCTACAGAAAAGTTCTCTGTCCAAAGTGGGTCATGATGAATATGAATTGATTAAGACAAATGGTTAAAATGTTTGGCTGCTAACTAAATGTTGGAAGCTCAAGTCCACCCAGAAGTGCCTTGGGAAAAGACCAAATGTGTCAGAAAAATAAGTCCTTGACAACCTTGTAGAGTAGTTTTACACAGACACACATGAATTGACTACAGGTTGGTGTCAACTCAAAGGAAATCAGTTGCTGGTATCTTGTTTGGTCCTTTGCGAATTGTGACATGTATATGTCAATAACAGGGCACAGCCTCAGATTTTCTGGCTCAGACTGTGCTGTCATTTCAGATGCACAAGAGAAAAGGTGGCATGCATAGTTTGTGGTGATAAAGCCCACAGGATAAGGAGTTAGTAAACAGGATTTTGTATCAGCTCAGCCAGGAATCACATCTTCTTTCAGGGTCACATTTTCCTTTTGAAAGACCTCTAGGTCTATTTTGGCTGATTACATAAATTCAGGTCATAACTAGGCACTGAGTTTTGGTTTATATTAACAGAAAAATCATATTGATGAGGGTAGAGCAGCAAGGTTGTCAATAACTTGTAAAGCTGTAAAAAGATGAATATACAAAAATATACAGCAAAACAGCTCATAGGCTGATTCCTAGAATTCTAAGGGAAAAGCCTGGGAGAGTGAAGGCTTCTGGATCTTCATTTGTTGATAGGGCATGAGTCGAGGAAAGGGGAAAAAGCTGGAAAAAAATCTGCTAATGATCAGAACTGGGAATGGGTGAAGTGTGAATCTAAGAAAATTGGAAATCATCAAAAATGATATGGAATGGAAAAAGATCTGTCTCCTAAGCATTACTGCACTGAAATGGATGGGTATAGACCATTTTGAATCTGAAAATCAAATGATTTACTATTCTGGAAATAACACGATCAAGAGGAACAACATTGTATTCATTGGCAGAACATTTCAAAATTGGTCTTGAAATACAATGCTGTTTGTGATACGATTCTATCTATTGCCCTTCAAGGATATCAATTCAATACAACTCTTATTCAAATTTATGCATCAACCACCAAAACTAGTGTTGAAGAAATTAAAGAATTCTACTTCAGTCAGAAATTGATCAAACATTCAGTAAACATTCATTGGTAATTATTGGCGATTGGAATGCAAAAGTTGGAAAGTACAGTAGTTGGAAACTAAGGTCTTGATGGTAGAAAGAAAACTGGAGAGACAGACTTCTGGGAAGATGGCGATGGTGTAACACCTACCAGAGGGACTCCTCAGAAATCAACCCAGGAGAGTTACTAAGAGGAAATCTAACACTGCTGGATCGCAGGAGGAGCATCATAAAGATAAGTAGGCACAGATCCACAAGGTTTTGAGGGGATGGGGGCTTTTGGCTTACCAAAGTGGAGGCTGTTTAGGGTTTGATCTTAGTCCTGCCACTGTCTCGGCTGGAGCTGGGACCATTTGGAGCTGGCAAAGGGGCTTTGTCTCAACACAGCCACAGCTTGCCATGTCCCTCAGGGCAGGGATTACACACTTGCAACTCCATGGCCAGGGATCAGGGGTTCAACTACATTGTTACTTTTCCCCCCTCTCTTCTCTATATCCCCCCACGGTTGTGGCAGGCTGCACAGGGGCTTTATCTCAACACAGCCACAGCTTGCCACTGCCTCTGGCAGGGACTAAACCCTTGCAGCTCCACCGGCAGGGATGGGGGGAGGTTCAGCTATATCGTTACTTTTGTTTCCCTCTCTTCTCTCTATCCCCCTCCAGTCTTAGAGGGCTTAATTTTTTTTTCCTCCTTTTTGTCTCTTTCCTGTTCTTTCTCACTCTACTGCTGACCTTCAGACTACTCCCCATAGCCTAGGGCATTTACGCCTGCCCCCCACCCAGTTAGGTGAACTCCCCTTGTGCAGCTAGTCCGAAGCTTGGGAAAGTCCTGCGGACCCCCACTAGGGGATACTCTGCCCAACATTTTACGGGAGAATTCCTGCCTGTGTGGTTTGGGAGCTCCATTTTTCCTCTATTATCACACTTGACTGAGGGAACTTCCTCTTGCCTCATACAGCCTAAGGCAGCTCAGCCAACACTCGTCACCATTCCAAGCTGCTGCAAGAACCTCTGCCCAACCTCCACAGTGATCATACCTGACCAGGGAAATTCTGCCCAGCATTTTCAGTGTTCTACACCAAGCAGGCAACTCACCAGCTTCTAGGGCACTCCCCTGAGACAAAGTCACAGGAGGATAAAGTGGTGGGTCAATTCCATAGGGAAATTAGCTATAGGCAGTTTGAAGAAGCATTTCTACAAGTCTCCCAGAGAGCACCAGTGCTCTTCAAAATCCTGGAAATGGCACCTGGCTCCTCTAAAACAATTCAACGCAAACAGCCATCAGCCCCAATAACCTCAACGAAAAACTAGGAGAAACAAAAGGCAATGGCAGAAGATATCCTGAATATAACGACATGCATAGAAGTGGCAAACGTTGAGCTGCCACAGAAAGAATGCTGCTTGAAGTCATACAGGATGAAGGAAACAATACAGAAAAAGGATAAATGATAGAGGAGATAAAGTTCATACATCAAAGGGAAATACAAGAGCTTAGGGAGGAGATAACAAAAACCAGTAGTAGACACACGGACCTTGAGAATTGACTGGAGTAAGCAGAGAATTGCACCAGTGACTTGGAGGACAGCCAATCAGACTTTAAAAGACACAAACAAAAATCTAATAAGAGCATCAGAGAAGCTGAAGAAAACCTAAGAGCTACGTGTGACGCTATGAAGAGCAACATTAGAATTATTGGCTTATTGGAGGAAGACCCAACAAAGAAGTCATCTTCAACAATAGTAAGAGAATCCTTGGAGGAAAACTTTCCCAGCTTAATCAATGAAAACCAGGCAACCATTCAGGAGACCCAAAGAATACCAGCTAGACTGAATCCAAAGAAGAAGTCACCAAAGTACATAATAGTTAAACTATCCAACTTTGAGGAAAAGGAGAAAATCATGAGAGAAGGTAGGGGAAAATAAGCAATCACATATAAGGTTCCTAAATCAGAATATGCTCAGACCTATCAGCAGAAACTATGAAGAAGAAGAGAGAGTGGAGTAACATATTCCAAACGTTGAAGGAAAACAACGCAAACCCAAGAATACTTTATCCAGCCAAACTATCAATCAAGATAAATAGAGAAGTAAGAGTCTTCCCACACAAGGGAAAACTCAAAGACTACATTAGAGGAAACCCAGCCCTACAAAATATCCTTGCCAACCCAGTATGGGCAGAAGAACAACACTCACCAAGCATAATTAAGAAACTGCCACACAGAATAAACCCACCCAGAAAGCAACAAAGAGAAAATAGATCCCAAGATAGCATTGGCTTAAGGATGGAAAGAAGTCAAGAATGATACACACATGCACAACACATAAGTAAGGAAGGTAGTAAAATACCCAACCCAAAAGGTATAAGGTGACATCACGGAGTCCGCAGATGGAGAAAATAACCCTGAATATCAAGAGCCTGAACTCAGGCATTAAATGACTGAGGCTAGCAGACTGGCTTAGAAAACACAACCCATCAATCTGCTGCCTATAGGAGACAGACACATCCCAAGGTTACAGACAAAAATAGGCTGAGAATCAAAGGCTGGAGAAAAGCATACCAAGCAATCAACAATTCAAAAAAAGGAGGGGATGCAATCCAAATCTCGGATAAAATTGACCTCCAAGTGCAAACCATAAAAAGAGATAAGGAGGGACACTATATAATGCTCAAGGAAATGGTACACAAAGAACCACTAAGCATTGTAAATATATATTCCCCGAATGAGAAAACCGCTGAATACATCAACCAAACACTCCAAAAGATGAAAAAAAAAAGAAAACACAGCTTCAACAGTTATAGTGGGTGACTTAAATACTGTGCTCCCTGAGAAAGATAAATCACAGGGAAAGATCCTCAACAAGGAGGCTAGAGATTTAAACACAATTAGACAATTTGACCTGATAGATAAAAAAGGTGGTACCCTTCACAAGAGCTAAGCACAAATTGAAATATATAGGGATAATAACTGTCTAAATGATCTATATGAGAAAAACTATAGAACACTATTACAAGAAACCAAGAGTGACCTCAACAAATGGAAGACTCAATATAGTAAAAATGTCAGTTCTGCCTAAGGCACTAAATAAGTTTAATACAATCCCAATACAAATACCCTCATCTTTCTTCAAATAAATGGAAAAACTGATCACCAACTTCACATGGAGAGGGAAGAGGCCCAGAATTAGCAAGAAACCCTTCCAGAAGAAGGACACCGTGGGAGAGCTTGCTTTATCTGACTTTAGCACATACTATACAGCCACAGTTGTCAAAACTGCATGGTATGGGTACAATGACTGATACTCAGCCAATGGAAAAGAACTGAAAATCCAGAAATAAAATCATCAGCATATAGACTTTTATCTTTGATAAAAGTCCCCCCCCCCAAAATCCAATGGGAAGCAGATGCCCTCTTTAACAAGTGGTGCTGGAAAAAATGGATATTTACCTAAAGAGAAATGAAGCAAGACCCTTATCTCACTCCATGCACAAGAATAAACTCAAGGTGGATCACAAACCTTGAAGTTAAACCTCAAACTATTAGGGTTATCCATGAGGGAATTGGGATCAACTTGAGAACTTTGTAACAGGGAATACATAGGGAAGCACACAAACACAGAGGAGGCACAAATTGACAAATGGGATATACTGAAGATAAAACACCTGTGTACATCGAAAGAATTCACCAGGAGAGTAATAAGAGAGTCCACGGACTGGGAAAACATCTTTAGCAATGACACATCAGACAAAGGCCTTATTACTAAAATCTACAACATTCTGCAAGTTTCCAAAAAGAAAAAAACTAATTGCCCACTGCGGAGTTGGGCAAGGACCTGAACAGAAGTTTCACAGGGGCAGAAATGTGAATGGCCAACAAACATATGAGAAAATGTTCGTGATCTTTAGCCATAAGAGAAATGCAAATTAAAACAATAATGAGGTACCACCTAACACCCTCAAAGATAGCCCAATTCAAAAAAATCAAAAGGCAACAAGTGTTGGAGCGGCTGTGGGGAGACAGGAACTCTCATCCACTGCTGGTGAACCTGTACATATGTACAGCTACTATGGAAATTGATCTGGCCATATCTAAAACAGATGGAAAATTGAGTTACCATACATTCCGGCACTCCCCCTATAGGGCATATACCCAGAATAAGCAAGAAACAAACCAAGGCCAGACATCAGTGCTCCAATGTTCATTGCGGCACAGTTCACAATTGCAAGGAGTTGGAAATAACCCAAATTTCCATCAACTGATGAGTGGATTAAAAACCTGTGGTACATACATACAATGGAATACTATGCATTGCTAAAAAGCAGTGATGAACATGTGAAGCAAATCACTGCATGGGAAGAACTGTAGGAAATCATACTAAGTGAAGTAAGCCAAGCACAAAAGGACAAGTACAACATGAGTCTACTGAGGTAAGCTCAAAAAAATGCAAAAGGGGCTTAGGGATACAAACATTCCGGGGGTGAGGACCAGATAGTATGGCAGGGGACAGACCAAATCCATGAGTACCTATGGTAGCCAACTAAAAAGGAGGTGGGGAAAGGAAAAAAAAGAAATGGGTAGTGGGGGCCCAGGACACTAACCCACTCAAGGAGAAAGTATTGTTTATATCTTCACAGGCTAAGTGGGAGCAGAATTCCACCCAGTTCTCCAAGATGTGAATGCAACATGCCGGCGTGGAGTAGGGACCTAGTGGAGAGGTCTGAGGGGCCAGCCCCAATCCCAACTTTGTGGTAACTTTCTCCTCCCCCGAGAAGAATTTATTTCAGAGGACAGCACTGAATCTTCAGCTCCATGAGAGGGACATGCCTGATCAGCGCACATGGGAGCAAATGAAGGGGGAGAAAGAGAGTGGAGCATATCCTGGCCCTCTAAGCCTTGAGAACAATATTCCTACTCAGAGCAGTCAATCCACAGAGAAGATCACATGGCTGGCCCCACTATGAGACACGACATCCCTCACTGACTAATAGCCCTACAGGGTACAACACAGGAGACACAGTGTGGGAATTCCACCCCATGTGATCCCACCACACCAAGGCAAAACAGTAAGAGTATGCAACAGAAGAGCAAGGACAACAGAGCAATAAAGTCCACAGGTAATACCAAAAATAGAATTTGGGGCCAGGGCTAGGTGCCCCAACAAACTCGACTGTAAAACACTCCTAAAGGCCAACAACGAATCCTTGAACTAACTCCAAGCTTTTCTTTCTTGTGTTTTTTTTTTGCTTTGGTTTGTTGTTGCTGTTGTTGTTTTGTTTTATTGCTTGGTTTTGCTCTGTCTGGTTTTGTACATGTTATTATCTCCACAGATCTGTGTAAATAAGATAGGCTGGATGAACAATCTGGAGGAGAAAACAACAGACCGATAGTTCTGAGGGGATTTGGGAGAGGTGGAGGTGCGGGGGAAATGTAGTGGTGTTAACAAATCCAGGGACAAGGGAACGACAAGTGATCCAAATTGGTAGTGAGGTGGGTGTTGGAGGTCTGGTAGAGCATGATCAAGGATAATGTAACAAAGAGAAATTGCTGAAACCCTGGTGGGGACTGAGTATGATAGTGGGACAGGAGGAAAGTCAAGGGAAATAGAGGAAAAAGCTGGGAGGCAAAGGGCATTTATAGAGGTCTAGATAAAGACATGTACATATGCAAATATACTTATATATGAGGATGGGAAAATAGATCTATATGCATATATTTATAGGTTTAGTATTAACATAGCAGAATGACATTGGGCCTCCACTCAAGTACTCCCTCAATGCAAGAATACTTTCTTCTATTAAATTGGCATTCTATGATGCTTACCTTCCCGACACAATCACTGAAGACAAAACGGGTGAATAAGCAAATGTGATGAAGAAAGCTGATGGTGCCCAGCTATCAAAAGATATAGCATCTGGGGTCTTAAAAGCTTGAAGGTAAACAAGCAGCCATTTAGCTCAGAAGCAACAAAGCCCACATAGAAGAAGCACACTAGACTGTGTGATCATGAGGTGCCGAAGGGATCAGTTATCAGGCATCAAAGAACCAAAACTCCTATCATTGTGTGCTCACCTCCATGACACGATCGCTGAAGACAAATGAGTGCATCAGCAAATGTGGCGAAGAAAGCTTATGGTGTCCAGCTATCAAAATATGTAGTGTCTGGGGTCTTGAAGGCTTGAAGGTAAACAAGTGGCCATCTAGCTCAGAAGCAACAAAGCCCACATGGAAGAAGCACACCAGCCTCTGCAATCATGAGGTGTTGAAAAGATCAGGTATCAGGCATCATCAGAAGTAAAAATTATATCATTGTGGATGAGGTGGGGAGTGCGGAGTGGAGCACAAAGCCCAGTAGTAGGCTACTGGACATCACTTACAGAAGGGTCTCGGGGAGGAGAAGAGCCAGTCAGGGTGCGATGTAGCAATGATAAAACATACAACTTTCCTCTAGTTCCCAAATGTGCTTCCTCCCCAACCACTACCATGATCCAATTCTACCTTACAAATCTGGCTAGACTAGAGGATGTAAACTGACTGGTACAGATAGGAACTGAAAACACAGGGAATCCAGGGTGGATGATCCCTTCAGGACCAGAGGTGCGGGTGGCGATACTAGGAGGGTGGAGGGTGGGTGGGTTGGAAAGGGGGAACCGATTACAAGGAACTACATATAACCTCCTCGCTGGGGGACGGACAGCAGAAAAGTGAGTGAAGGGAGAAGTTGGACAGTGCAAGATATGACAAAATAATAATTTATAAATTATGAAGGGTTCATGAGGGAAGGGGGAGCGGGGAGGGAAGGGATAAAATAAGGAGCTGATGCCAGGGGCTTAAGTGGAGAGCAAATATTTTGAGAACGATGAGAGCAGTGAATGTACAAATGTGCTTTACACAATTGATGTATGTATGGATGTGATACATGTTTTATGAGCCCCTAATAAAATGATTTTAAAAATGAAAAAATTAAAACTGTAAAAAAAAGAAAGAAAAGAAAACTGGAGAGCCTATGATAGAATTTTGCAGGATCAATCACTTGTTCATAGAAAGTACCAGTTCAACAATATGAATAGCGACTGTACACATGTACTTCTCCAGATGGAATACACAGAAATATAATTGACTGCATCTGTGGGAAGAGACCATGGAAAAGCTCAATTTCAGCGGTTAAAACCAGGCCGGGGGTTGACTGCAGAACAGACTATAAATTACTCATATGTAAGTTCAAGATAAAACTGAAGAAAATGAAATATAGTCCATGAGAGTGGATCTCACCTAAAATTTGAGAACATCTCAAGAACAGATTTGATGCATTGAACACTAATGACAGAGTCCTGACAATTTATGTAAGAACATCATTCATGAAGAAGGAAACTTGTCATTAAGATGATAGGGAAGAAAGATAAAAGTGGATGTGAGAAGATACTAGCTCAAGAGTAGCTAAGGAGCTAAAGCAAATGGAAGAAATGATGAAGTCGAAGAACTGAAAAGAAAATTTCAAAGGACAGCTCAAGAAGACAACATCAAGTGTTATAATAAAATGTGTAAAGACCTAGAGTTAGGAAACCTGAAGAAGATGCTCACCAGACCTGAAACGGAAAGAATTCAAGAAAAATTTCTGGCCTCAAATTGTAGAACGGAAAGATTCTATGGGCAAAATCCTCAATGATGCAAGAAGTATCTAAAGAAGATGGAAGTAATAAGAGAGTCAATGTGACAAGTAGTTAGACTGGGAATAAAGAGGGTTGTCTCCCCCAATGCCTGAACTGCAGTCTTCTATTAGTTTACAAGATTGCTTCAGGGCTGACTGGCCAAGGTAGCAAGGAGTGACTCATGTGAACAGTAGTCTCTTAGATTCCATTAACAGCACATTGAAGAAAGCCTCAAGGGTTATGCTGACCCTCCCCACCCTGGCTAAGGGAGCAGTATCAAGCCACATTAAGGCACATCCTGCCCAAAGGCAAACCTTTACCCAGTGCAGATTAATGGTCAGAAAGCATACAGTGGATGGACGCTGCACCTATGTGGAGACTTCAAAATGGATTTAGAGAGCTCACTGTAAACTATAGTCTTTCATAAGCCTATTGCCCAGAATGTATACTCTAATACACTGGGCTTGATAAGAATTATGATTTAGAATCATAATTTTATGGGACATCCCAGTTAACTGGCCTATGTTTATTGCTTGTTTCTACCTTTAGCTTGTTGGGTAGTGCCTGTGATATATAAAAACAAATGTTACAATTGACCAGCCAAGCAATAGCAAAAGAGTGAGGATCAGGAATAATAAGAAGAAATAGGATGTGTGACTAATTGCTTTCATGACAGACCGACTGCCTCTTTTGCCATGGAACCAGAAGAACTAGATTGTGTCCTACTGCCATTACTGAACATTTTGATTAAAAAAATTCTATAAAATAATCTTGAAGAAGTTCAAGAAGGACAAGAATGCTTTTAAAATGCTTGAGGTACTGATTGATGTGATTGAACCATGAAATGATATGATACCTGCATTAGCTCCAATAAAATGGATTGGGGAACAAAAGAGATATAATAAAAGTAGTTTACTATTTCATACAGTTAATACTTAAATACAAATAATAAAAGAATTATAGAAAAATTATCTATATAATTTTAGCAAAAAAGAATCTAGATCAAAATGGGAAATACGAGGAACAGAATTTGAAATATTCATGGACTTGCGACTTTGTGGAGCCATTGAGGCTGAATGAATCCCCCAAAGCTATTGCTGTGAGATAATCTTTAAGTCAAAAACCTTCAGCCAAATATGCCTCTGATGACCACCAGCATCCAGTCTACTAGACGAGACAAATCAGAAAGTTATACTGCTAATCCAATAAGCTAAGTGTGATGACAAAGGTGTGCATGTCATGGTTTGAATATGTTGGAATATATTTTAAGTTCTTGGAAAAGTGCTTCAGATTGGAATAATCAGATTCCAGATTGGAATATATTTGAAGTGCTTCCAGAGGGTATTCTTTTGATAAGTCTTGCAGGATGAGCAGAATTTAGCTATGCTTAGAAAAGGTGGAAGAACATTCCAGGAAGAGATAATGGCTTGTGTCGAAGTTCTAATTGGCTGGAGAGAAAGGAAGAAGACTGGAAAGAATGGGGAGCAAGGCCACAGCAGAAAACAGGAGTCAGGTCATGAACAGCCTGTGCGGCCCACCAGATCATGAGGGAGGAGAACCGTAGGAGAAAGTAAACTATGCTCCTCTGCACACTGCTGCTTCTCAGATTCAAAAAAGTGTGACAGTGCATTCCCCCACAATGAGTAATGGCTGTGAGTGAAATCTTTGTTTTTGAAGATGAAACGGATGTGGGAGGTGCGGATGCTTTAAAGACAGATCTAGCTAGACGGCCAGCTTGAGGATAGGCTCTCTGGGAACCAGAGGATTGGGGACAAAAACCTGGATTGTTGGCTCAACTGGGTCAGAACTTCGCAGGCCTGTCTCACGCCCGATTGGAGTGCCAGAAGGAGGTATAGGCGCCCTGCCATATTCGTTCCTCTCTGTTCTGGGGCAGCTGCGAGGGAACTGGGGCAGCTGGGTTCTGGGGATTCCTGGAGCTCCTAATCCCATGTGGGTTTTTGAGATGGCTCCTCCGTCTGGGGGAACTCTTCACTTTGCACAATGAACTCAGAACAGCACCAGTTCTAAGTGCAGGAGTGGGAGGACTGAGACAGCATCTGCTGCTGCTGCCACTTTGGTGATCTATGATTGATAGTATAGAGCGTACACAAAATAATTAGATGTTTTCTGACATAATTCATAAGTTTTGGGTTTTGGCACATCCTTTCCTAGAGTTTTTACTCTGCAAGTATCAGTCCAACTTCCACAAAAAGTTAAATGGCTAAAACGGCAACTCTTTCTTGTCATTCAAATGGTGTGGTATTTCTCTTTTATAAATTCTGATTAATGAGTGAAGAAAGATACCCTGTTTATATTTCTCAACTTAAATTAAAAAAATCTGCATGCTCATAATTTAAACTCTGATACCAATCCCTGTTTTGGATTTGGATCTTATTATTTACAGTCCTTGGATCACACAGGCTGTTGTGCTCCTTCCATGTGGGCTTCGTTGATGCCTCACTTACATGTCGGTTTGTTGAAAGACAAGCATTTAGAACTCCAGATGCTACTCCCTCAGTAGCCGGGCACCATCAGCCTTCTTCAACCATCTGGTTTCTTTACCACACTTTGCTACAGCACCCATAGCTTCTGTGATCTTTTCATGAGCAAAAGTATTGAATAGGGCTGTGTTAACAAACCTAGGGACAAAGGAACAACAAATGATCTAAAATCGATGGTGAGGAGGGTGTAGTAGGCAATGAAGGCTGAACATGATAGTGGGACAAGAGGAAAGTAAAAGGAAATAGAGGAAAGAATTAGGAGGAAAAGGGCATTTATAGAGGTCTAAATACAGGCATGTACATATGTAAATATATTTATATATGATGATGAGGAAACAGATCTATGTATATCTATTTATAGATTTAGTATTAAGGTAGCAGATGGACATTGGGCCTCTACTCAAGTACTCCCTCAACAAAATACTTTGTTCTATTAACCTGGCATTCCATGATGGTCACCTTCCTGACATGATCACTGAAGACAAAGTGGGTTCATAAGGAAATGTGGTAAAGAAAACTGATGGTGCCCGACTATAAAAAAATATAGCATCTGGGCTATTAAAGGCTTGAAGATAAACAAGCGGCCATCTAGCTGAGAAGCATAACAGCCCATATGGAAGAAGCACACTAGCCTGTGTGACCACGAGGTGTTGATAGGATCAGGTATCAGGCATCAAAGACCCAGAACAAAAAATTATATCATTGTGAATGAGGGGGAGTATGGA